>NW_013701530.1:0-569 GCF_000517525.1 Limulus polyphemus | reverse complement strand
GTTTATGGTATTTTTGTACTGAATGAAAAAATTAATGTATAAAAAGATTCGTTTGCTTTTCAACAGAGAATACGATAGTACTAACAGGTTTTCGTCCTCTATCGAAAAAAAAACATGTTAAAGTCAAAAAAGTTTGAACAGTATTGTAACATATTTGTTCTTTCATGATTTCACTGCCAACTCTTGTAACTGAATGGTGGGATTTGACCGTCATTCTTATAAGGTACCCACATTTCCAAATTGTGTAACTTAATTTCGTGGCTACATAGGTCGCCGATCATATATACCTTTAGATTCACAGTCCTTCATGCTAAGTACTTGGTCACGCACGGCTCAACACCACCTAGACGTACGAAGATTTTCGTTTAAAATCCATAATATTGAAGCTTGCAGGATTCAATGTTCCAAGATTTTGAACTATGAAGTCCAGTTTACAATAATTCTTTTAATGGTACTCAGTACCTGTTTATAGGTTGGAATTATATCAGTGGATCACTCTGCGTGCTTTATTTAATTTTGTTTAGTTTTATTATGACAGAAAATATATAATTAGGTTTATCTTAACATTA
>NW_013701529.1:0-569 GCF_000517525.1 Limulus polyphemus | reverse complement strand
AATATACACACGACTATTGGTTACCTGTGGTAAATAAAGGACGTTTCTAACACTATACACACGACTATTGGTTACCTGTGGTGAATAAAGGACGTTTCTAACAATATACACACGACTATTGGTTACCTGTAGTGAATAAAGTACGTTTCTAACAATATACACATGACTATTGGTTACCTGTAGTGAATAAAGGACGTTTCTAACAATATACACATGACTATTGGTTACCTGTAGTGAATAAAGGACGTTTCTAACACTATTCACACGACTATTGGTTACCTGTAGTGAATAAAGTACGTTTCTAACAATATACACATGACTATTGGTTACCTGTAGTGAATAAAGGACGTTTCTAACAATATACACATGACTATTGGTTACCTGTAGTGAATAAAGGACGTTTCTAACAATATACACATGACTATTGGTTACCTGTAGTGAATAAAGGACGTTTCCAACACTATACACACGACTGTTGGTTCTTAGATAACAGAAGGGAATTTTTAGTATTAAATTAAATGTTAAAAACTTTAAATTGTACAATAACTGTAATATCGGCATAAAACCAT
>NW_013701528.1:0-569 GCF_000517525.1 Limulus polyphemus | reverse complement strand
TGTGCATCCGTGCGTTATCTCTGGTCATTTTTAGTGTGCATCCGTGCGTTATCTCTGGTCATTTTTAGTGTGCATCCGTGCGTTATCTCTGGTCATTTTTAAGTGTGCATCCGTGCGTTATCTCTGATCATTTTTAATGTGCATCCGTGCGTTATCTTTGGATCATTTTTAACGTGCATCCGTGCGATATCTCTGGTCATTTTTAACGTGCGTCCGTGCGTTATCTTTGGTCATTTTTAATGTGCATCCATGCGTTATCTTTGGTCATTTTTAATGTGTTACCTTTGGTTATCTATCAGTTTGTTTGTAGTTATTATCTGTTTACCTAACTAAGTGTAACTAAGTGAATTTAGATTGTTCACCATTCATTAATATATTATACATTTCAGTTGCTGGGGGGGGGGGGTACTAGCAGGTACAATATACACGAAACATACATCTTCACCAGGTTTGTGAAGTCCTGATCGGAAACCGATGTCGTCAAGTATTTTCATGATCGGAAACTGAATTAATTCTAGAAGTATAATTCTCTTTCAATCCAGAGGAATGTTGTTCACCTAATAGATATA
>NW_013701527.1:0-569 GCF_000517525.1 Limulus polyphemus | reverse complement strand
AACTGTACAGTTGAGGGCGATTTCGAGTTGGGACTTATTAGTGCTCCAACAGACATTCAAAAAGACAACGACTGGGACCCTACAACCACCTAGTTTAAATGATTTTTCCCCTATAGATTCTCGTATTTTGTTTCAATTTTAATTTCAGTCTGGTTTTTTTTTATTACTTGTAATATTTATGTAAAAGATGTAATTTTACAGAGAAATTTCACACTCAACATAAAAAATGCTACACGCATGCAAGTTCTTTAAATTCTGCATGATCTGACGGTAGCTCGAAAAGTCCTTCTTTTAAAATAAAAAATATTAAAAACTTGGCGATTGATTAACAAGTTATTTAATCAAATAAGCCACACTCAACTGTAATCTAAACAAAAATAAACACATCTGATTCCCAAAAATATAATTTTTAAGATCTACTTTTCAACCAATCTTAATTTTAGAAACGCATGTCAGACAAATCTTTTTAATCAACGGAGACACTAAATTAAGAAATCAACATTCATGATGTCAGAAAAACACGTAGATTCAAGAAGTCTTAATACTAGATGATATAAACTCTATAACTT
>NW_013701526.1:0-569 GCF_000517525.1 Limulus polyphemus | reverse complement strand
CCTTAATTTTGTTTAGGTTTTTAGTTTAGTATAAAATACTATTATTACAGGCTCAATTACATCCATGGAGAAACGATCACAGTATGTTCCTTTAGTTTCAATAAATTTACCACAATGATAAGCATATATTGTAGTACACTTTTTAACCTCATGCACACAAAAGTATCAGCTTTTACATAAAATAAAAAGGTTGATAGTTTGTAGATCTTATCATAAGTTAACTTTGATCCTATAAAAAAACAAAAACATTTATGAATGCCCTGCATCAATAGTCAGGAGAATATAATGTGAAGCCGACACTTTACTGGCTATTCTCCACCTGATTATCAAGAAGCATTTGAACATGTTACTGCTATGTTGTTCTCAAGAAATATTTCTGTAATATAATCTCTATCAAAGGTAGTGTCAAATTAGAAATAAACTTTAAAATCAAATGTAACTTGTTAAATATACAAAAACTGATTTATGAGAAAATACTGTAAACCTTCTAATTTCACTTTATTATACGTATATAGTTTAATCTACGCATAGGAAGTTAATAAACAATGTAAATCTTAGATTGACTAAAT
>NW_013701525.1:0-569 GCF_000517525.1 Limulus polyphemus | reverse complement strand
AAACTAATAATAATCGGTTGACATTTATATATTTAAAGCAGGGTTCTAGATCCCCCTGTTTGATGTCGTAACATTTTGTGAGTAACTTTCAAAATCGAGTTTAAAAGAGTAATCAATCAGCTTGAATCTCTTGATACTCAATCAAGATTCAATCAGCTTGATACTCTTGATACTCAATCAAGATTCAATCAGCTTGATACTCTTGATACTCAATCAAGATTCAATCAGCTTGAATCTGGCAGCCATTTGAATGAGAATGAGGCTTAACTAAGTGAGAACATTGTTGCATAATAAATGAAGCTGACGCCATACGAAAGTGACTCTTGATACCGTGCGTAGCTAAGGCATACTCGCATCGGACGAACGGTTCGTGTGTTACGGCTCAAAATAGTTAAAGGGGCCGGCCCATTTCCAATTTATAACTCTGCTTTGTACAACCGTTACAAATTTGTAACGAAACAAACACGAAGTGTATGTGTGTGTGTGCGGGGGTGGGGGGTAACGTAATTAAAATATTGAACTATTATTTCATTTTAGGCAGTCAGGTCCATGCTACGTTTGTAGAATAC
>NW_013701524.1:0-569 GCF_000517525.1 Limulus polyphemus | reverse complement strand
GTTTAGTAAAAAAAAAAAAATTAACTTGAACATACGCACGAGAATTCGTCCTCTCACTCCCCCCCCCCCCTTCCACAATCTTCAAGAAACCAGGGCAAGGACAAAAAAGGAAAACATAGTATACTTGTCAGGTCCTATCTTTTGAGGCCTTGATCACATTGATTTTATTTGTAATATTTCAGAGAACCTGGACAGATGTCCCTATCTGTGACTAAGCATTTTAATAAGATGTTGTTGTTGTTGTTGTTTGAACAAATGCCATCGTAGTGTGATAACCGACGAGAAGTCAACACCTACTGAAGAGCCAGAAGAACATCATAAATTATAAATTTAATATCCTAGTACACCTATATTTACTGTGGAGTAATAGATCAATTATTACAGCATTCGTCGATAAACGAGCCGACATTTCTCTCAGTCAGTAAAGAAAAATAATCTTTTTTGTTTCTTTGGTTTAATAACACTCATTAAGTTAACCTCATAAGATGAGAAAGGATATTAATAACACTCACTAAGTTAACCTCATAAGATGAGAAAGGATATTAATAACACTCACTAAGTTAACCTCA
>NW_013701523.1:0-569 GCF_000517525.1 Limulus polyphemus | reverse complement strand
CAACTGTTAATTTTCTACCCAAAGCAGTGATGGTGAAACTTTAAAAACATATAATTTATACTTACACATTCTAGTGATGGTCAGTTTCAACTACTGTTGTTTTTCTTTTTGTTTCAAAGACGGCATGATTGAGAAAGTTTATCATTAATACTACATAAAACTTAAATATTAGCACTAGCAGTCATTAAATTTAAAGAACAAGTTAATTAGCTTAAATCTAACTTAACCCTTATTTAATTCTACGTTCAAACACTCGAACATTAGATTTTCTTTTTTTTAAGTAAACGTAAAAATTAACCAAGTTTCCAAACTGTTAATGCTACGAGTATTAGTATTACTAGTAGAAATGCTATCGTACTCTTACTTTTAATTATAGGGTTAACTATAGAGTATAGTGTATTAATATTAATAGAATAATTATAAAATTTATGTACATTTTTATGTACTGAATTTATGGTATTACTTAACTACAGTTTTATTTACGCTTTATTATTACAATTAGGTTACTAAACATAAAAACGTAGATGCCTGACAGTACTACTATTAGTTACGAGCTGACCTCAAGAGTC
>NW_013701522.1:0-569 GCF_000517525.1 Limulus polyphemus | reverse complement strand
CTCTGTTTATACTAATTTACTAGAGCTTCAAATTAATAAAGATATTATAAATATAATAAACTATAGTGAATACGTTGAAGATTGCGTCTAATGCTAATCCAACAACATCGAGAGTAAAAAAAAACAACTACCTATTAAACTAGAACAGAAACAAATGGTTTATTCTATAAAAGTTAGGCCTCAGCTTTATTAAGTTTGGATTTGGAGTTTTGTTTTTGAAGCAGTTTGTTTCAGTGAATACTTTTTTTGTATAGTTTTCGCGTTACTTTGTACACGTATGCCTTAATTTAACATATGAACAGTTCAATCAATATTATTGAGTCTCTATACATCCGATATTTGTGGTGAAGAAAGTCACTGTAGTCGAATGTTATATTTTAAAATATAAAAGTACTTTTTGTATAACATCGGCATAAATATTTACACTAATTTCGAATGGGAAGCTCTTTTTATATAGATATTAAAATAGAAAGGAAAATATATAAGTTAGACTAGTAATTTTCCTTCGAAATTTATCAGACTTTTGTTATTGTTTGATAAGATTGAAAAATCAGGAATTAAGATTAGGG
>NW_013701521.1:0-569 GCF_000517525.1 Limulus polyphemus | reverse complement strand
TTTTTCAACAATGTTGATTGTATTGGATCTCGGCTATGTTTCTTCTTAACCTTGATGTTATTTCAGGATTTGAAATTCGGCATGTCATCATACTCTCCTTCACCACTCACAGTCTCACCACTCAACCAGTTTAGCACTTCTGTTAACATTCTTAGATGTTCATCCCAATTATTAATTTGTGTGCCAATGTTACATATGTAAGCGGTGACTGACTCCCCTAAACCATTAACTGCTGAAATGTTACGGGAGCATTCTTTACTCCCCGTGAGTACTACATTAAACTCAAATAATCCATAACGGGTGAAACATGCTCTTTTCTGTTTATACTCTTTCTCTAACTCAACTTGAAAATCTCCTTTCAATAATTCAATTGTATTCATGTACTATGGTTTACTAACTTTACTTATCATATCCTTCATGTGAAGCAACGGGTAGGAATTGGCGATAGTAACTTCATTCAATACATAACCTTATCCCATCAATTTTAGGTCTAACACTACAGTCAATGCATAAGGGCTAGAAGAGTCCCAAATGTTCCTCATTTAACAATTTCTGTCTCCTCTTTAAGG
>NW_013701520.1:0-569 GCF_000517525.1 Limulus polyphemus | reverse complement strand
ATTAGCTATAGCATTGTACACAACTTTAACTGGTTAATTATGTCATAAAGACAAACATACCAGTTATAGTGGAACTCAGAGTCCACATACCATTAGCTATAGCATTGTACACAACTTTAACTGGTTAATTATGTCATAAAGAGAAACATACCAGTTATAATGGAAGTCAATCATAATATAATCCAGTTATAATTGAGAGACATTTAATTACATATATATATATATATATATATATATATACACAGATTTGTTCTCTCTTAGTGGTTAGATATATGCTACTAAGCTACAAGTTAATAATCAGACATGTATTAGTTTCAGGACAGTGATTAGCCAGATAATATTCAGTTCCACCTTTGTCATATATTGTTATTACTCAGATCCAACAGTAGTCAGATATATTACATTGGTCAACCAGACATATATTTTACACATACGTATCAGTAAAGTGTCGGTGATCATATTATTTTGTCCACACACATATCAGTAAAGTATCTCTATCGTCTTATTTTCTACATACATATAGTTCAAGTATCTGTAGTCTTGTTGTATAGATACATATCAGTATAGTA
>NW_013701519.1:0-569 GCF_000517525.1 Limulus polyphemus | reverse complement strand
AAATTAGTTTTATTTAAGAAAGGACTTGTGTCGCTGAAGTTCTTCGGAAGGAATTTTTACGGGAAATTAACAAACGACCAGAGACGTAACTATACTTTGCCTTTATATGCATCCACAGTTGTTAATATGTTTGTGACAAAACAGTTATTTCTTTTTTTTTTTTTTGCAGAATGTAAACTAAAGTATTTATGATATTCATCGTGACTTTTTAAACAAAAAATTAATATGAAACCTAAATATAATATTGTATTTGCAGTTTTTAAAACTATAGATGGGTATTTCCAATATATTTTAATTTTAATGTCCTGAAAAAAAATGTCCTAATGAGAGCAGTTAGTACTTCAAAGATTACCTTTTCTGTAACAAAAAATAACATTAACTTAAATATAATATAGTATTATATTTGATGTTTTCAAAACCATAGATTACCATGGTGTTAACATGACAGGTTTCAGATCAGATTCAAGATTTGTGTCATGATGCTGCTGAACCCACTCTATACTTTGAGCTGTGGGTGTATTATAAGAAAGCATTTCAGTATAACAGTGGATCTGTTGGTCCATCTTTAC
>NW_013701518.1:0-569 GCF_000517525.1 Limulus polyphemus | reverse complement strand
TATACGTACGTACCCCTGTTGATTCCGGTTATTATATATCATATTCACGACTTAATATTTTTATACATACATATTTGCCTTGCGATATATACCTACTTTGCATATGATGTATGTGTGTGTGTGTGTGTTTTATTTGTACACAAAAATAGGAATACAACCTTCAAAATGTACACCTTTATTCATCAGGTGTAAACTTTAGTAACTTCTAAGGTGGTTATAAGAGGGCGCTGCATTATATTTGTGTGCGTGTGCGTGTTAGTATTAATGTCAAAGGTGGAAACTTGTATGTGTTTTAATTATATCTATATGAAGTGTACCATACACGTAAACGTTTAAAATTGGTATTAAAACACGGGTAACAGTGTTCCTTTTGTTTCTCTTTCATTTTGGTAGATCAGTCAGTAGCTTAACTTGCGATCTCGCTACCAAGAGCTTTCAGTAAAAATAAGAAAACCACACAAACAGAATAGTTGGACGTCTTTATGTGTATGTTTGAACACAAACTGGCTGAGCTGGTTCACAAACCACACAGACGGGGTAATGGGAACCACACTAAGTAGTGGGACCTC
>NW_013701517.1:0-569 GCF_000517525.1 Limulus polyphemus | reverse complement strand
TTCACTCTTAGTCACGTGTGTCACGGGGGTAATGTTTGTCTTGTAGGTTAACTCTTACTCATGTGTGTCACGGGGTAATGTTTGTCTTGTATGTTAACTCTTAGTCACGTGTGTCACGGGGTAATGTTTGTCTTATAGGTTAACTATTACTCATGTGTGTCACGGGGTAATGTTTATCTTGTAGGTTAACTCTTACTCACGTCTGTCACGGGGGTAATGTTTGTCTTGTAGGTTAACTCTTACTCATGTGGGTCACGGGGTAATGTTTGTCTTATAGGTTAACTATTACTCATGGGTGTCACGAGAGATAATATTTATCTTGTAAATTCACTCTTAGTCACGTATGTCACGGAGGTAATATTCATCTTGTAAGTTAATTCTTAGTCACGTGTGGTACGAGATATAATGTTTACCTTGTAAGTTAACTTTTAGTCACGTGTGGTACGAGATATAATGTTTACCTTGTAAGTTAACTTTTAGTCGCGTGTGGTACGAGATATAATGTTTATCTTGTAAGTTAACTTTTAGTCGCGTGTGGTACGAGATATAATGTTTATCTTGTAAGTTAA
>NW_013701516.1:0-569 GCF_000517525.1 Limulus polyphemus | reverse complement strand
CACGTACATTTGTAATTTCATGCCTATTGAGTAAACTGACATCATGTCGTCATAAAGTTTTTACGGTATTCCACACACACACACACACCTGTTATGTAATACCGTAAAAACTTTCCATGTACTTCTCCACACACACACTAACAGAGAAGTACATGGAAAGTTTTTTCTCTAAGTTAAAATACTTTTATTTGCGAGCTTTAATTTACCTACGTTATGAGTTTTAAAAATTGTATGCATGTACATATCACGTGACTTTACGTGAGGTCATGATACACTTTTATCATATAACTTAGACTTCAAACTTCCAAAAACAATAGCTGATGTTACTGTGTCCCTATTTTCCATGTTTTAAGATGTCTATATTATAAGAATGGTTTTAGAAAAGAAGAATGAAAAATAATCATAAAAAATAGGCATGTTCATTAACAGAGAAGTACATGGAAAGTTTTTACGGTATTCCACACATACACTAACAGAGAAGTACATGGAAAGTTTTTACGGTATTCACACACACACACACTAACAAAGAAGTACATGGAAAGCTTTTACGGTATTCCACACACACACAC
>NW_013701515.1:0-569 GCF_000517525.1 Limulus polyphemus | reverse complement strand
TATTAGTAAGCATATTGTTATATAATTTGTCTATTTGTAAGCATATTGTTATATAATTTGTTTATTAGTAAGCATATTGTTATATAATATGTTTATTAGTAAGTATATTGTTATATAATTTGTTTATCAGTAAGTATATTGTTATATAGGTTGTTTATTAGTAAGTACATTATTAAATAAATTGTTTATAAGCAACTGTATTGTTATATAATATGTTTATTAGTAAACATCTTGTGATATAGATTTTTTATTAAAAAGTCTGGTTTTATTTCCATTGTAAACTTTATTATAACATTTAGCAATTGTTTATTTGTTTGGATTGGTAATTATAATTATTTAGATAAAGTTTATAGTTTAAGATAAGCATTTTTGTAATATTTCTGTTCCTGAACTCGGCCTCAAAGTTAGATCTTTGCGGATTAATTACGTGATGTTAAAATACATTTTATGATGTGAAATAAAGGAATACGTGTATTTATAAGTAATATCTCCTGTCTCTGTGTGCTGTATATATATATATATATATGTGTAAAACTTTTGTATAATAATAAAAAGGACGTTTAAAAAGA
>NW_013701514.1:0-569 GCF_000517525.1 Limulus polyphemus | reverse complement strand
AAACGTTCAGAAAAAGACCTATAGTAAAGCATAGTGCCTTTAAAACATTCACAAAAAGGTCTACAGTAATGTTTGGTGCCTTTAAAACGTTCAGAAAAGCATTTACAGTAAAGCCTTGTGCCCTTAACATTATGTAATGACAGATGTCTTTAACATTAGGAGAATACCTGAAGAGTCTTGTTACTTTTACCTTTGAAACAAATATTTCAGGTAATCTTTGATGAATTTAATTCTGAAAGTATATCTAAATTCGTCTTGGAAAAACACACGCCTCCAGCATTGTTGACGTCACTGTTTAAACTTTTGATTCTGTTGCCTCATTGGTCCATTGATACCTGTCCTAGTGTTACGTTAAGGTTGTCGGCACGATCTCTACTCGGGCAGTGCTTCGGTACTAGAAAACAAGGCATCGGATCTCTGCTGACCGGATGGGTGATGGGCTTTCGGAAGCTAACAATATTAACGTTTTTGAAGCTATTTCATGGTGCGACAGTCATATATCAATTCGTAATGCAACCGATACAGTTTTAAAATTCATTATAGTGTTTTGTCTTTGAATTTAAATATAT
>NW_013701513.1:0-569 GCF_000517525.1 Limulus polyphemus | reverse complement strand
TTTTTCGGCTTTTAGCCGCGACATAGTGGCTCATAGAACGGATCTGAGTTTTTTGTTTTTGTTGTTGTTGTTTTTTCAAGTATAAACTTTTAGCTCATAGCTCCGTCATCTTTTGGCCGATTTGAGACCTAATTACAGTTTTGGACTCATGTAATCAAACCCTTTCGATTGATCTATTTGGCCAAACCCAAGGTCTCATAGATTAATTTACTCTATTCCTGCGGCTATAGAGGATTCCCTTTTGTTAAGTACAAGATGAGTGTAAAATAATTTCGATATGCTTTTTTATTTCATCCAATTTCTTATGATATTTTAACAATTTTAGCAAATAAGTAAATATTGATATGACTGATTTGAAAAGTAATGTACATGTTTCAAAATGACCGGATTCTGCACCCATAACACTCCAATACATATCTAATTGCTCCCTCAGAGGTTTTTTTTCATTCAAAACTAGCCATAAAACACCACAAGCAAAAGCCTTTAATATTTTTACAAAAACTTCTCAATGTTTTATTTAATAGAGGGTCGTGCTCGCCCTTTCAACCGAGAGGACGTTATAATGTGAC
>NW_013701512.1:0-569 GCF_000517525.1 Limulus polyphemus | reverse complement strand
CACATATCATTCTGCATAGCTCTTTTTATACAGAAATCGAATGCGAGTTAACAGTCTTTCGGGCCCGTACGCAGAATGTTTGACAGGGAGATTCTACTTTGTGAGATCAAAAGCCAACATATATTGTGCGAAGCTCAATCGGCATGTTAGTGCTACAGGGGTCTGTGGGCATGCCCACCCAGAAAACTTGTAAAAAATAAAGATTATGCAGTCACCTGACTGAAAATGAAACTAGTTTTACCATCTGCCATTTTGGACGTAAATATGGCGACTTTCCCAACATTGTGTACAGGAAAACTTTGCGTTTAAATTGACGTTTTATGACGCAAAGCAACTAATACTATCTGCGTTTAGAATTTAGATGAACCGTATAAACATCGGTACAAAATAAAATGTCAGCAATTTGGAATGGCTATAACGGACCCGTATTGTATTCATAATTGTGAGCTGGGATGCAGTATTATATTTGGTGGGCTTGGTTGAGTCTGTATCAAAAAATATTCCCTGTTAAAGCCCATAGCTTGAAGTCTTTTGTGGTGCTGGTATTATTCATGATACGTCCATTGTCT
>NW_013701511.1:0-569 GCF_000517525.1 Limulus polyphemus | reverse complement strand
ACACCAGTCACACTGACACCCATAACAGTCTCGCATCAGTTCTTGACAACTATAATAGACTCACAATCAGCCCTTGACAACTATAATAGACTTATACCAGTCACACTGACACTCATAATAGTTTCGCATCAACGATTGACAACTATAAAATACTCACACCACTCACACTGACACCTATAACAGTCTCGCATCAGCCCTTTACAACTATAATATACTCACACCGACACCTATAATAGTCTTGCATCTGCCTTTGACAACTATAATAGACTCACACCAGTCACGCAGACACCCATAACAGTCTCGCATCAGTCCTTGACAACTATAATAGAATCACAATCAGCCCTTGACAAATATAATAGACTCACAATCAGCCCTTGACAACTATAATAGACTCACACCAGTCACACCGACACCCATAAAAGTCTTGCATCAGTCCTTGACAACTATAATAGACTCACACCAATCAAACTGACACTCATAATAGTTTCGCATCAACGATTGACAACTATTATAGACTCACACCAGTCACCTGGCACCTATAATAGTCTCGCATAAGCGAATGACAACTA
>NW_013701510.1:0-569 GCF_000517525.1 Limulus polyphemus | reverse complement strand
CGCGCCTGGATGATGTGTTGTTGTTTATATGTTAAAATTGAACATCCCAGTTATAGGTGACCCGATATTTAAATGTAAAGTTCAGCGGGTTTAGCACCACCTACAAAGGTGTGGTATAGGTGTGATATGATTAAAATGTTATATGTATAAACAAACGCTTGAATAATATAAGAGCATAATTTCATAATATTCTTACACGGTATAATAATATTCTAACTTAATGTATTAATATTCTTACACGGTATGATAATATTCTAACTTAATGTATTAATATTCTTACACGGTATGATAATATTCTAACTTAATGTAACAATGTTCTTACACTGTATAATAATATTATAACTTAATGTATTAATATTCTTACACGGTATAATAATATTCTAACTAAATGTATTAATATTCTTACACTGTATAATAATATTCTAACTTAATGTATTAATATTCTTACACAGTATAATAATATTGTAACTTAATGTATTAATATTCTTACACGGTATAATAATATTGTAACTTCATGTAACAATATTCTTACACGGTATAATAATATTCTAACTTAATGTATTAATATT
>NW_013701509.1:0-569 GCF_000517525.1 Limulus polyphemus | reverse complement strand
CCATGGAATGTTTTAGAGGAATGCAAACACTGTGGAATGTTTTAAAGGAATAACTTTAAAATAAGGATTTTGGTTTTGGATATTTAAGATGGTGAACGGTGCTCGTCAATTCTTTTCCTTTGCTGAATTTAGTTTGTGAAGGTCATCTGGAGTACTTTGTCTTTTACAGCTCCTATTCAAATACTTATGGTTATGTTTTTTTTTTACACTGAAATATATAAGTGTCTGGTCAAGTTGACGCCAAAACTGGCGATCAATCGTCGCCAGAATATCTCAATCTTTAAAACTGTATCAAAATAGCTTTCATATTTCGGATTAAAGTTTAAACGAATCAGAGTGAAAAATCAGTATAGTGGATCTGTTGAGGTGAAATTCATCACCATAATTCATGGATAATATCAAAATACAACAAAACTGAACACAACAGAATTAGGTTTACAATTGGAATACATGCATCTGTTATGAACAACTTTGGTTCTGCCGAACTTACGGTAACTGCACTAAATAAGCATAAGAAGATGAGAGAGGCTGCGGATATCACGATGACTGCGATGGCCCATTGTGGAATT
>NW_013701508.1:0-569 GCF_000517525.1 Limulus polyphemus | reverse complement strand
AGTTGATCTTATGATGATATATGAATTGTTAGATATATGAGTTGATCTTATGATGATATATGAATTGGTAGATATATGAGTTGATCTTATGATGATATATGAATTGTTAGATATATGAGTTGATCTTATGATGATATATGAATTGGTAGATATATGAGTTGATCGTATGATGATATATGAATAGGTAGGTATACGAGTTGATCGTATGATGATATATGAATTGGTAGATATATGAGTTGATCTTATGATGATATATGAATTGTTAGATATATGAGTTGATCTTATGATAATATATGAATTGTTAGATATATGAGTTGATCTTATGATGATATATGAATTGGTAGATATATGAGTTGATCGTATGATGATATATGAATAGGTAGATATATGAGTTGATCGTATGATGATATATGAATTGGTAGATATATGAGTTGATCGTATGATGATATATGAATTGGTAGATATATGAGTTGATCTTATGATGATATATGAATTGGTAGATATATGAGTTGATCTTATGATGATATATGAATTGGTAGATATATGAGTTGATCGTATGATGATATATG
>NW_013701507.1:0-569 GCF_000517525.1 Limulus polyphemus | reverse complement strand
CTGTGTACAAAACAATTACAAACAGTTGACACCGACTTGTAATAACATTACCAAAATAACATTAACTGACTGAATTTTGTGTACTTTCAAGAAAAGTAATGAACAAAGTTAGTAAGATTCTATGAATGATTTTATAATCATAAGTAGCGAAAATGTCTGTATACTCTGTAATACCTGTAACTACAAGTCCACAATTAAATGTAACACTAAGATCATCAGATATTATAATACCTGTAATTACAAGCCCGTAATTAAATGTAACACTAAGATTATCAGATATTATAATATCCGTAACTACAAGGACACTATTAAATGTAAACTAAGATTATCAGATATTATAATACCAGTAACTACAAGGACACTATTAAATGTAAACTAAGATTATCAGATATTATAATACCAGTAACTACAAGGACACTATTAAATGTAAACTAAGATTATCAGATATTATAATACCAGTAACTACAAGGACACTATTAAATGTAAACTAAGATTATCAGATATTATAATACCAGTAACTACAAGGACACTATTAAATGTAAACTAAGATTATCAGATATTATAATACC
>NW_013701506.1:0-569 GCF_000517525.1 Limulus polyphemus | reverse complement strand
CAAACAATATTACATAAACACAGTAAAATATTTTTAATACCACATAATAGATTCAGTGATCGGAATCTCTTGGTTTGTCTACGATCATACAAATAGCTATTTTCGAAGCGCTTATTTTCTATATCAGGAGTCTCTGCCTCAGTTTCTACCTTTATTATGTATCAGTTTGTCCGGTACACGTGGTTAACTCGTGGGCTGAAACTGACACATTCTGCTAAAGTGATAAATGTTAACTACAGTTCACAAACTGGCTAGAAAGTGACATTATACTTCTGTTAGTTTAGTATCGTCTTCAAAGTATTTGTCATGCAGTAGAAACCGACCTCAAAGAACCAAGCGATGTTGTGGTTTTTGCTTATACGTTATATCGATCACAAAAATCGTTTGACAAATAAAACAGTGTTTCAGTTATCTCACGTGTCGTCCACATGGACATGGACATCATGAAGAATTATTTACATGACATGTATGGATTACATGCTCATGTTAAAACCTGCTGTATAAAAACTGGAATTACTAACGGTGGGAAGGAATAATTTAACATCATATTATTTTAGTAGAGATGTGTA
>NW_013701505.1:0-569 GCF_000517525.1 Limulus polyphemus | reverse complement strand
CCTGGTAAAGTGTAATTAATATCACGTTTCGTATTGTTGAACCTGGTAAAGTGTAATTAATATCACGTTTCGTATTGTTGAACCCAGTAAAATGTAACTAATATCTCAGTTCCGTAATTACACTTCACCAGGTTTACGGAGTGAGATATTAGTTACATTTTACTTTAATATCACGTTTCGTATTGTTGAACCCAGTAAAATGTAACTAATATCTCACTCCGTAAATCTGGTAAAGTGTAATTAATATCACGTTTCATATTGTAGAACCCAGTAAAATGTAACTAATATCTCAGTTCCGTAAACCTGGTAAAGTGTAATTAATATCACGTTTGTATTGTTGAACCCAATAAAATGTAACTAATATCTCAGTTCCGTAAATCTGGTAAAGTGTAATTAATATCACGTTTCGTATTGTTGAACCCAGTAAAATGTAACTAATATCTCACTCCGTAAATCTGGTAAAGTGTAATTAATATCACGTTTCATATTGTAGAACCCAGTAAAATGTAACTAATATCTCAGTTCCGTAAACCTGGTAAAGTGTAATTAATATCACGTTTCGTATTGTT
>NW_013701504.1:0-569 GCF_000517525.1 Limulus polyphemus | reverse complement strand
GTCTTATATTCCGAAAAATTCGGTAATCAATAATCAATTTTCTGAATGAGGCTTTGAGAGACAAGTTTTTGTGGCCTTGGGTATGTTGTTACAAACATATAACTTAAAACTGAAAAAAGCATTGAAAATTGTGCAGACTACAGAAGTAGCAGAGAAAAATGCTAAAGAATTCCAAAGTTGTAACACAGAGCCAGTACACAAAACTGACAAAATAGGTGGAGAAAGAAGTAACAAAGATAAATTCTGAACACAACACACACACAAAGCTGGTCATGGTGCATCAAGCATACATGAAACTAAGAGAGCTTGTTATTACTGTGAAAATAATTTCATTGCTAGGGCATGCATGTACAAAAGCTACAAATGTAAGAACATAGTTCAAAATGTAAACAGTCTACAGAAGAGCTGAGATTAAATAAGAAAGAAATTGAAAATGATGAAAAATATATCATTACTAGGTTCCAGACAACAAGTAAAGGCAGTGATGCCATATATGTCAAAATTCACAATAATGACAATGTCATAAAGATGGAAGTTAGTACAAATTATAATGCCCTACAAACAGAAGC
>NW_013701503.1:0-569 GCF_000517525.1 Limulus polyphemus | reverse complement strand
TGGCGCTGCTTCAGGTAAACGTTGTTACACTAATTGGTCAAAGCAGAAACACAGAACGTTAAATCTGAGTTCATTTGGTCAAAGCAGAAACACAAAACTTTAAATCTGAGTTCAATAATGAACCACGGGTACCTAGCAAAAAAACAAGAAAATTAGTTTCAATTATCATGTGCGTACGCAGTCTACGTTATTTCGTAGGAAGTTTTTCTTAACATACACAATTTGCGTTACTTTCCAGGTAGTGTCTCTGAACATACACAGTCTAGGTTATTTTGTAGGTAGTTTCGGTTATTGTAACCAGTCTGTGTTATTTTCCAGCAGGTAATATATCCTAACATACACAGTCTGTGTTATTTTATGGATAATTTCTGTTATTGTAAACAGTCTGTGTTGTTTTATGGATAGTTTCTGTTCTTGTATACAGTCTGTGTTATTTTATGGATAGTTTCTGTTTTTGTAAACAGTCTGTCTTATTTTATGGATAGTTTCTTTTATTGTAAACAGTCTGTGTTATTTTATGGATAGTTTCTGTTCTTGTAAACAGTCTGTCTTATTTTATGGATAGTTTC
>NW_013701502.1:0-569 GCF_000517525.1 Limulus polyphemus | reverse complement strand
TGAATTAAACACAGCAGCCCCACTCATCTCTTTCCATTTTTGGAAACAGTCCCTTATGTACACTTACTTCTATATATAACATGTGAATAACCAATCGAAAGCTCAAGAATGTCCCCTAGTGGTTTTCTCAGTCATTTTAAGGTGTTTGGATGCCATCTTGTTCTTTCAAAGCAAGATTTCAAGGAGGTAGGTTTGTCTTTAGTCTGCTTGAAATTTCATATTTTCTTAGATCAAAATACAGCTTAGTTACTAAGCTTGATAAATAATAGTGGAATTCTATGGTACTTATATAGTAATTTATGATTTTTTTAATATTCAACTGTATGTAAAAAAAACTAAAAAATTATTTCGTTTCATATCCTCCACATACGAAACTTTAAACGGCTTTGCAACCTACGTCAAGCAGTAACCGAGTATAAAGGTCGTAACTAGAAAATTTAATTGTTTGCATTACTTTATTTACTGTTCTACGTTTTAAGAAAAATAAATTTAAGAACTTATTTGTAAATAGTAATAATTGTATATATATATTAAAGACTAAAGGTCAGTTTTATACTGGATATGGTAAC
>NW_013701501.1:0-569 GCF_000517525.1 Limulus polyphemus | reverse complement strand
TCTGTTTCGTTCACTATTGTATTGTAAACTACTATTTTGTTAGCATCTGTTTCGTTCACTATAGTATTGTAAACTACTGTTTTGTTAGCACCTGTTTCGTTCACTATTGTATTGTAAACTACTGTTTTGTTAGCATCTGTTTCGTTCACAATAGTATTGTAAACTACTGCTTTGTTAGCATCTGTTTCGTTCACTATAGTATTGTAAACTACTATTTTGTTAGCATCTGTTTCGTTCACAATAGTATTGTAAACTACTGCTTTGTTAGCATCTGTTTCGTTCACTATAGTATTGTAAACTACTATTTTGTTAGCATTTGTTTCGTTCACTATTGTATTGTAAACTACTGTTTTGTTAGCACCTGTTTCGTTCACTATAGTATTGTAAACTACTGTTTTGTTAGCACCTGTTTCGTTCACTATTGTATTGTAAACTACTATTTTGTAGCATCTGTTTCGTTCACTATAGTATTGTAAACTACTGCTTTGTTAGCATCTGTTTCGTTCACTATTGTATTGTAAATTACTGCTTTGTTAGCATCTGTTTCGTTTACTATTGTATTGTAAACT
>NW_013701500.1:0-569 GCF_000517525.1 Limulus polyphemus | reverse complement strand
ACTTTCTTTCTTCTTGTCTGATAACATGAAACCTTATAATGATGTTTTTCAGAAATATATTCTTTCTTCTTGTCTGATAGCATGAAACCTTATAATGATGTTTTTCAGAAATACTTTCTTTCTTCTTGTCTGATAACATGAAACCTTATAATGATGTTTTTCAGAAATAATTTCTTTCTTCTTGTCTGATAACATGAAACCTTATAATGATGTTTTTCAGAAATACTTTCTTTCTTCTTGTCTGATAACATGAAACCTTATAATGATGTTTTTCAGAAATATATTCTTCTTTACTGAAATTCATGTTAAGGAGAATACCCCACCCCCAATTTCCCCTGAAAAGATACGAATACTTCGGCTGTCGTTTTTGATTAAAAATTGTCAGGAAGCTCAAAATAAAACAACTATTTAGAACAGACGAAACAAAATATTTGTGTGTTTCAACAAATAAACTCCACAATTATTTTTTCAAATAATCATTGTTGGTACATATAACTCTCATTCTCTCAATGAAATATGTATTGTTGGTCCTATAACTCTCATTCTCTAAGAGATATATTGTTGGCCCC
>NW_013701499.1:0-569 GCF_000517525.1 Limulus polyphemus | reverse complement strand
TCATTAAACATAGAGTGTTATCGATGTTTTAGCACAAAGATACATAATAGATTATTTGTGCTCTGTCTACTGTGGGGAATCAAATTCCGGATTTTAGAATTGTAAGTTCATAAATTACAGCTGACCCACATGGGTACATCAAACATAGTAAAAAGTACTTATTAAATTTAATATGTTTCATAGATTTTTTAAATTTTTATAGCACATTGAAGTTTATAAAATATTAAGGATTCAGCCTATCTTAAGTAATATATACGGACTTGTGAATAATCTAAGAACATGAAAAAATTATTAGATTTGAATATGATTGGGATTAGGTTGGGAGTCTTTTATATTTAATAACTGGCATATTGATATAAATATAAAAACCATTATACCGCCATGAAATATTTACTGAAATAGAAAAATGCATTAACAGTAAATTAACTGTTTTTATTGTTTTTATGTTTTACATATATAGAGAAATAATTGGTACTTGAAGGTCAGACAGGATTTCTGGTCAAACGAAATTGACATTCAATGAATAGACAAAGATCAGGTTTTACTACAGTAAAATCTATCCATTGTGT
>NW_013701498.1:0-569 GCF_000517525.1 Limulus polyphemus | reverse complement strand
ACCATAAATCCAGTTTACTTACATGTTATTAAAACGTTGTTCAAGTTATCATAAATCCAGTTTACTTGCATGTTATTAAAACGTTGTTCAAGTTACCATAAATCCAGCTTACTAACATGTTATTAAAACGTTGTTCAAGTTATCATAAATCCAGTTACTTGCATGTTATTAAAACGTTGTTCAAGTTATCATAAATCTAGTTTACTAACATGTTATTAAAACGTTGTTCAAGTTATCATAAATCCAGTTTACTTACTTGTTATTAAAACGTTGTTCAAGTTATCATAAATCCAGCTTACTAACGTGTTATTGAAACGTTGTTCAAGTTATCATAAATCCAGTTTAGTTACTTGTTATTAAAACGTTGTTCAAGTTATCATAAATCCAGTTTACTTGTTATTGAACAACGTTTTAAGTTATCATAAATCCAGTTTACTTACATGATATTAAAACGTTGTTCAACATATCAGAAAGCCAGTTTACTTCCATGTTATTAAAACGTTGTTCAAGTTATCATAAATCCAGTTTACTTACTTGTTATTAAAACATTGTTCAAGTTATTATAAATC
>NW_013701497.1:0-569 GCF_000517525.1 Limulus polyphemus | reverse complement strand
TACTAGACTATCAAACAAAACAAACACAAGTTTACTATTAGACTATCAAACAAAACAAACACAAGTTTACTATTAGACTATCAAACAAAACAAACACAAGTTTACTATTAGACTATCAAACAAAACACAAACACAAGTTTAATACTAGACTATCAAACAAAACACACACAAGTTTAATACTAGACTATCAAACAAAACAAACACAAGTTTACTATTAGACTATCAAACAAAACACAAACACAAGTTTACTATTAGACTATCAAACAAAACACAAACACAAGTTTAATACTAGACTATCAAACAAAACAAACACAAGTTTACTATTAGACTATCAAACAAAACACACACAAGTTTACTATTACACTATCAAACAAAACACACAAACACAAGTTTAATACTAGACTATCAAACAAAACAAACACAAGTTTAATACTAGACTATCAAACAAAACAAACACAAGTTTAATACTAGACTATCAAACAAAACAAACACAAGTTTAATACTAGACTATCAAACAAAACAAACACAAGTTTGTATTAGTCTATCAAACAAAACAAACACAAGTTTAA
>NW_013701496.1:0-569 GCF_000517525.1 Limulus polyphemus | reverse complement strand
TGTCTCCTCACAGGCAGCCAGGTATGTATTGCTGGTATCTTCCTCCTTATCAATCGAATCCAGATCATACAACGCAGTACTTTATTCAGAATCACTTTAATTCTGGGAGCAACCAGTTCTCTAGAGGTTCATAAGAAGCATAAAATTTCAGCTTCTTCACGTGTTCAACATGATCTTTTTTGCTATATACGAACGCTATAGACTGTAATTATTTTTATATTTGGCTGTCAACACACAAAGTATAGATCAGCCCTTAAGTGCTGCAGGCTGGTACCATAGCCATACTCAGCCTTTAGTTTGAACTACATTTGTATTACTGTATTGTCATAACATCTATTTCTTACGTACAGTTGCTTTATCCAACAACATGACAGGCAAATTCATGTGTATAAAGTCATTCTACATATTACACAGTCATTCTACATATTGCTGAGGATACTGAATTTATTCTGGATGAAGAATCACACGTTTGATCTACTTGGAGCTGAACTTCTAATTTGAACACCGGGAGATTCAGAAAACAAGCAGACGGTCGTCTCTCAGTTGTGTTTTATGTCATCATGATACTT
>NW_013701495.1:0-569 GCF_000517525.1 Limulus polyphemus | reverse complement strand
GGGGGGGGGTAATGAGAGTGTTCCAAAACGCGACATAAATTTCTTGACGAGCGAATATTTCATTTTTAGAAACAAATGTTCTCTAATTTGTTAATAAAGACACATTAAGAAATAATTCACTGTTGGCTGTAACAACAACTTAAGTATACTAACAACAAAGAAATAATTCACCATTGATTTTAACAACAACTTAAGTATACTAACAATGAAGAAATAATTCACTGTTGGCTGTAACAACAACTTAAGTATACTAACAACAAAGAAATAATTCACTGTTGGCTCTAACAACAACTTAAGTATACTAACAATGAAGAAATAATTCACCATTGATTTTAACAACTTAAGTATTCTAACATAAAGAAATAATTCACCATTGATTTTAACAACAACTTAAGTATAGTAACAATGAAGAAATAATTCACTGTTGGCTCTAACAACAACTTAAGTATACTAACAATGAAGAAATAATTCACCATTAATTTTAACAACAGCTTAAGTATAGTAACAATGAAGAAATAATTCATCATTAATTTTAACAACAACTTAAGAATAAATAAATAATTTTGCAT
>NW_013701494.1:0-569 GCF_000517525.1 Limulus polyphemus | reverse complement strand
ACACTAGTATTTACACTCGACTCCTCCCACTCTTACAATAACAACAAATACCACCTTCACAGTTACCGGTGTATGAACCCGTGTCCTTTAATATACACCGGTAACTGTGAAGATGGTATTTGTTGTTATTGTAAGAGTGGGAGGAGTCGAGAGTAAATACTAGTGTGAACCCGTGTCCTTGAATATACACCGGTAACTGTGAAGGTGGTATTTGTTGTTATTGTAAGAGTGGGAGGAGTCCATATTAAATACTAGTGTGAACCTGTGTCCTTGAATACACTAGTATTTACTCTCGACTCCTCCCACTCTTACAATAACAACAAATACCATCTTCACAGTTACCGGTGTATATTCAAGGACACGGGTTCACACTAGTATTTACACTCGACACCTCCCACTTTTACAACAACAACAAATACCACCTTCACAGTTACCGGTGTATATTCAAGGACACGGGTTCACACTAGTATTTAATATGGACTCCTCCCACTCTTACAACAACAACAAATACCACCTTCACAGTTACCGGTGTATATTCAAGGACACGGGTTCGCACTAGTATTTAATAT
>NW_013701493.1:0-569 GCF_000517525.1 Limulus polyphemus | reverse complement strand
CAAACCTTTATTGTTCTCGAAAGTAAATAATACCTGATATCACTTAGGGAGAAAATTGCTATAATGTTTCCTAAACTTGAGAATAACACAGAATAGGTACAAAAAAGAAATTTAATGCTGTGACCATAGCATTCTATTGCGGAATTTTTTATTTTTGCTAATGTGTCCTCACTTGAACTTTTGAGTTATAGAAGTTTAAATAAACGTTTCTTAACAAAAGAATGGAATTTTCTGTAAATAAAATATCTTATGACTGAAAGGAGAGTAATTGAAGAAAAACAATTGTAGAAGAAAGGTGTTAAGTCAAGAAGAAGCCCTCTCCTGGATATTGAAATTTGGACAATGTTGCAAAGTTCTGCAGGCTTAAAAAGTTCAGCCGATGCCTGGTGTACACAGAATAGCAGATCAGGCCTTACTTCTGAAGATCAATCTAGGTGCAAGATAATTACAAGTGACTGAGGATTACCAAGGTAGAATTGTGCCTGGTGAGTTAACACTATTATGGAGTGGTCTCTGTCGGATTCCCAGGCCCTCATCAACCAAAGTAACAAATCTCCAGCTATGGTCAA
>NW_013701492.1:0-569 GCF_000517525.1 Limulus polyphemus | reverse complement strand
TTTGGGTTTTCGATGAAAATATGAATTTTTTTGGAAAATGGAAAAAGGTGGTTTTTTCACGCAGACTTTTGCGTGAAAAAAAAATGGAAAAAGGTGCTTTTTTCACGCAAAAGTCATAGAAAAATATCGAATAGTGCAACGGGACCTAATATTTTTCGTTTATGCTGTAATGTCTGAATATGAAGTATTCCAACGAAATAACCCATTTTTTTCCCAAATTTTGAAAAAAATTGTTTTTCGTCATATTTCAATAGAAAGATGCCCTTGATGTAAGACTTGGAAAATACATATCCTTTGATCAAAATTCCCAATAGTTATTTCACAATCTGTTATAGAAATTTCGGCTATATTTGATTTTACTGTTTTTTTGTCTTAAGTTATATTGTAAACAAAGAATAGTTTTAAAATCAGATTATTAAAAAAAAATCTTAACATCTAAAAGGCCATTACATCTTCTTAGAAAATAAATTCCACCTTTTGTATTCTTTTAGTCTGAATTAGCGAAAGTTCAATTTTTTCTTAACTTTTTTCTATTGAAATATGACGAAAAACAATTTTTTTCAAAATTT
>NW_013701491.1:0-569 GCF_000517525.1 Limulus polyphemus | reverse complement strand
ACAGACCATACAATCGCAATAATAAACAATTAAGCAAAAGTGACTACAGACCATACAATCACAATAATATACAATTAAACAAAAGTGACTACAGACCATACAATCACAATAATATACAATTAAGCAAAAGTGACTACAGACCCAACAATCACAATAATATACAATTAAACAAAAGTGACTAGAGACCATACAATCACAATAATATACAATTAAACAAAAGTGACTACAGACCAAACAATCACAATAATATACAATTAAACAAAAGTGACTAGTCACCATACAATCACAATAATATACAATTAAACAAAAGTGACTAGAGACCATACAATCACAATAATAGACAATTAAAGAAAAGTGACTACAGACCAAACAATCACAATAATATACAATTAAACAAAAGTGACTAGAGACCAAACAATCACAATAATATACAATTAAGCAAAAGTGACTACAGACCCAACAATCACAATAATATACAATTAAACAAAAGTGACTACAGACCAAACAATCACAATAATATACAATTAAACAAAAGTGACTAGACACCATACAATCACAATAATAGACAA
>NW_013701490.1:0-569 GCF_000517525.1 Limulus polyphemus | reverse complement strand
AAATACCTCAAAATTATACTTTTTTGTGAGCTCTGCCCCCCCCCCAAGGGAAATCCAAATTTTTTTGTAAGTCAATGTGTTGGACACGTGAAAATTTATATTTATGCCTTTGCAGCCAACTGACTCGTGCAGGTAAACAGCAAGTACACACAGTATTTGTGTTTTATTGTAATAATAAAGAATGTGAATTTTATTTCACACTTCATGTCCAGCCTAATTATTTCATTTTACATAGACTTAATCAGTAAGTGGTGTAGTATTATTCAATAATAAACATCTTGATTGAATCTCCAGTTATCTAGCAAGGAAGTTGAAAAACACTAATCTAGTGGACCTATCAGATGTAACTCTAAAGTTAATTCAGTTTCACCTGAATATATCACAATTGTGGGTGAAACTGAATAATAATGATTTTGACATAAATGTACAAGTGATTCAAGATTCAGAAATATATATTTACTTTTAAATGTTACAGTTGTATAAGTTCTAAGAACATTTTGCTCAACTGATGGCAAGAAAAAAATATTACATTACAATTGGCTTTGGAAAATTATAGAATATTCAGTACA
>NW_013701489.1:0-569 GCF_000517525.1 Limulus polyphemus | reverse complement strand
CAAACAGTTTTTATATTCCTATGATGCGGAAATCCTTTGGCATGTCTCTCGAATTTTAACAGAAACGTGTTTATCAACGAATAAAGTCGAGGGTAACGCCTATAAACACAACCGTTTGAAACCGGTACCGAAACAAGAAGGCTAGGACTACATAACACACCGATTTGAAACTTGATCAATAACACAATGGTTTGAAAGGAGTACCACATCAAGAAGGCTAAGCCTGCATAACACACCGGTTTGAAAGGAGTACCACATCAAGAAGGCTAAGCCTGCATAACACACCGGTTTGAAAAGAGTACCACATCAAGAGAGCTAGGACTACATAACACATCGGTTTGAAAGGAGTACCACATCAAGAAAGCTAAGCCTACATAACACATCGGTTTGAAATGAGTACCACATCAAGAAAGCTAGGACTACATAACACATCGGTTTGAAATGAGTACCACATCAAGAAAGCTAGGACTACATAACACATCGGTTTGAAAGGAGTACCACATCAAGAAAGCTAAGCCTACATAACACAACGGTTTGAAAAATAATACCACATCAAGAGGGCTAGGCCT
>NW_013701488.1:0-569 GCF_000517525.1 Limulus polyphemus | reverse complement strand
TTATACTTACCATAAGTTTCGTTCAACACAGAAGTGGTGGATATAGTGGGGTTAACTGATTTAACAATGGTGATATTCCACTAATAAACATTATTATGTTTGATTATACTTACCATAAGTTTCGTTCAACACAGAAGTGGTGGACATAGTGGGCTTAACTGAACAATAAATGTAGTGTTGAAAATATAATAGGACTAATACTAATGTCTTATCGAAACTATAATCAATTTAAAATAAAGCTTCGCCAAAACAATGTTTATATACACACTATAAAGCCTCCTGGTGGCTCAGGTAAATTTGACAGCTTATAGCGCTAAAAATCGGGTTTTGATACATCCAGTGGTCAGAACACACAAAGCAAATCGTGTAGCTTTGTGTTCAACAATAAATAAAAACACACATTATAAAACTGCTATATTTGCTTCGGTTCAGTTCCGGTAGTATTTTAACACATGGTATGATCTATGACATACTTACAGTTTCGGTAGTATTTTAACACATGATACGGTCTATGACATTCTTACAGTTTCGGTAGTATTTTAACACATGGTAGGATCTATGACATACTT
>NW_013701487.1:0-569 GCF_000517525.1 Limulus polyphemus | reverse complement strand
GGTTATTAGTGTCTCTAGTTGTGAGTACCAGTGTCACTAGTGGTGGTTACTAGTATTTCTAGTTGTGGTTACTAGTGTCACTAGTGGCGGTTACTAGTATGACTAGTGGTGGTTACTAGTGTCACTAGTAGTGGTTACTAGTGTCACTAGCGGTGATTATTAGTGTCACTAGCGGAGATTATAAGTGTCACTAGTGGTGATTATTAGTGTCACTAGTGGTGGTTACTAGTGTCAGTAGTGGTGGTTATTAGTGTCAATAGTGTTGATTATTAGTGTCACAAGTGTTGGTTATTAGTGTCACTAGTGGTGGTTATTAGTGTCACTAGCTTTGGTTATTAGTGTCACTAGCTGTTGTTATTAGTGTCTCTAGTGTTGGTTCTTAGTGTCACTAGTAGTTGTTACTAGTGTCACTAGTGGTGGTTACTAGTGTCAATAGTGGTGGTTACTAGTATGACTAGTGGTGGTTACTAGTGTCACTAGTGGTGGTTATTAGTATGACTAGTGGTGGTTAATAGTATCTCTAGTGGTGGTTACTAGTGTCACTAGTGGTGGTTACTAGAGTCACTAGT
>NW_013701486.1:0-569 GCF_000517525.1 Limulus polyphemus | reverse complement strand
TACACTCTACTAATTTTCTTTTAAACATACACTCTACTAATCTTCTTGTAAACACACACTCTACTAATATTCTTGTAAACATACACTACTAATCTTCTTGTAAACTTGCATTCTACTAATATTCTTGTAAACACACATTCTACTATTATTCTTGTAAACACACACTCTACTAATATTCTTGTAAACATACACTCTACTAATCTTCTTGTAAATACACACTTTACTAATATTCTTGTAAACACACACTCTACTAATCTTCTTGTAAAGACACACTCTACTAATATTCTTGTAAACACACACTTTACTAATATTCTTGTAAACACACACTCTACTAATATTCTTGTAAACTTGCACTCTACTAATATTCTTATAAACACACACTCTACTAATATTCTTGTAAACACACACTCTACTAATATTCTTGTAAACACACACACTCTACTAATATTCTTGTAAACATACACTCTACTAATCTTCTTGTAAACATACACTCTACTAATCTTCTTGTAAACACACACTCTACTAATATTCTTGTAAACACACACTCTACTAATATTCTTGTAAACACT
>NW_013701485.1:0-569 GCF_000517525.1 Limulus polyphemus | reverse complement strand
ATGGCTAACGCACATAGCCCTCGTGTAGCTTTGCGTAAAATAAAAACAAACAAACAAACAATTTCCCTAACAGCGAATGCAAAATCCATCAGCCATTGAGAGATCAATAAAAAGTAACAATCGTTATGAATAGCTTCTAAGTATAAGCAATTAGAATAGTGTAATTTCAATTACTAGCATACAATACACACATACACTGCATGAGATGCAGAGTAATAAGGTCAACAGGGGCCCCATGTAGAGTAATAAGGTCCACAGGGGCCCCATGGAAAGTAATAAGATCCACAGAGGCCCCATGTAAAGTAATAAGGTCCACAGAGGCCCCAGTGAATTGATGAGACTCTGATTATTCTTAATCACTTCTACATCTACCCCAAGGGGGAGAAGAGAAGTTCCTTATCCGCCAAAACAAAAACCTTAGAACGTTTACCCGTGGTACTTGAGCATGTGTGTCACGTTTAGCCCTGCTAGTTTGTGTATGTGGGTATGAACACAGCTTTAAATATGGCACCCTCGTACTCGCAAAGGAGGCGGAAACACACAATCTAACGCGAGATTCAGGTTAAGCG
>NW_013701484.1:0-569 GCF_000517525.1 Limulus polyphemus | reverse complement strand
TCAGAAACAATGTTTTAGTTATTAACTCTCTAGCATTTTACAATACCACTAGTTTTACTACAGTTCATACAAATGGTTTAAACAGTGATGTAACGGCATGTGTTCAAGTTTAGGCATATTTTTATAGGTTTTTAAGATTTGGTGACGTTTCGTGTTAGTTCCATGAGAGAACATGTACAAAAACTATTATTGTAAATACAGAGAATCCATTAAAAATCAACACGAACAGTTGCAGCTGTCATCAACCATCACAATCTCGTTTTGCTGTGAACTACTACTCCTTCAGTAATAATGAAAAATTCGGTTTTAAAAGTTATCCGTTTATTTCATACGTTTCTCTTGAAAAGGATAGAAAGTTCTGTGTTCATTTTATACATTTTTATTGAATTGGAGAGAAAGTTCTGTGTTCATTTTATACATTTTTATTGAATTGGATTGAAAGTTTTATGTTTATTTTATAAATTTTTATTGAATTGGAGAGAAAGTTCTGTGTTCATTTTATACATTTTTATTGAATCGGATAGAAAGTTTTGTGTTCATTTTATACATTTTTATTGAATTGGATAGAT
>NW_013701483.1:0-569 GCF_000517525.1 Limulus polyphemus | reverse complement strand
GGCTCTCGATGGCTACACCGGAGTTCAGCTGAGTCCGACGTTTTCCGTAGATGATCTGGAATATGCTGATGATATCGTTGTCTTGGGGGAAGACCCGGGTGATCTGCAAACCATCATCGACCGTGTGAGTCACTTTGCGTCCATGCTGGGACTTCAAATAGTACACGGAAGACAAAGTTCTTCACGACGGCTCCAAGTCCGCATCTAACCTTGCTAGTTAATGGGGAGCGTCGAGCAGGTAGAGTCTTTCCGTTATTTAGTCTCGGTTATCTTACCAACCGGACAGGCGAAGGATGAGATCCCGCTTCGCATCCAATCTGCACGGACTTCATTCATTAGACTGCGAGGAGCATTGTTTAGCCGCCGCGAAATCAGCCTGCGCACTAAGCTACGTGTGTATTCAGCAGCTATCCGCCCGGTTCTGACATACGGTTGCGAAACATGGCCCTTACGAGTGGAGACGTGCGAAAATTAGAGGTCTTTGATCACTGGTGTTTGCGCAGAATCCTCAACGTCCGCTTGGAAGACATGGTTACCAACGATGAAGTCCGCCGCCGTTGCTTCGGGAT
>NW_013701482.1:0-569 GCF_000517525.1 Limulus polyphemus | reverse complement strand
CTTTATGCATATATGGCCTACATAGAAACTTTACTGTGTTATAATGGAGAAGCTAAGTTATTTGACATCCTCCATGTGGATAAAAGACATGGCAGGCAGTTTTGATGATCTCGATTTTAATGATGGTGAGAATGATAGATTCAAATATTGACACCTAGATACACATGGTAGTCAAACAGTTGACATGATCGGCCATCTACATTGTGATATTTTTTTTTCAGAACAAGTTATTAACTAATGGTGTAAGTTTAAAACGTGGATGGAAAACAGATTACTGCCCAACCTTTGCAACCTGATTTTGATGCTGGATTATATGCACCAAGCTACGAAACATTACTTAGTGTAACGAGAAAATAGTTTCCAGCTCAAGGGACTGATATAAGACATGACGAATACTCGAGAGGAAATATACTCTTTGCCTTTGATCTATCTGCTGGAGATTCTCATTTTAACTTGGTAAAACAGGGAAATTTATCAATTGAAATACCTTTTGGTAGTGCTTGACCCAATACTGGAAATGTTCTAGCATATGCAGAATTTCAGTCAATTCTAGAAATTAATCAGTCTAG
>NW_013701481.1:0-570 GCF_000517525.1 Limulus polyphemus | reverse complement strand
AAAAATGATATTCTATGGTGAAATAATAAAACAAGGGTTAAAACTAACAACTGAATGGGCTTGCTATAAAAACCGGTATTTTTATATTCTTTAGTATTTCAGTATTAACATTTTCTAAGCATTTCAGTTCTTAATCATACTCTATGAACATCATTTTACCAGAAACCAAATACACAGTATTTACATTTTATCATATTTATGTACGCTTTGCAATCGTCTGTGATATTGATATGAAGAAACAACATAAGAACGCCGAAATGTCTTTCAAATGTCATATTTAATTATATATTTCAATGTGGTATCTCACATTAACCTGTTAATACAGAGAATAGGCATTACACACTCGCTAGCTTTTTAAAATATATTACTTTGAGATAATCTTTTCAGGAAACATGAATGTTACGAAACTTCGGATAAAATATGAAACTTATTTGAAGTGTGTATCCTTTTGTCAAATACGAGCAACGCTTCCTTCATTAAGCTGAGAAATTTGGCTTCAAAGTAAGTGTGTCAAAGATAAATGGGTGAAAGTTATTCGGAATAGCGTATATGTGAAGGAGAGACTGGAAC
>NW_013701480.1:0-570 GCF_000517525.1 Limulus polyphemus | reverse complement strand
TTCATACTGAGCAGGGAGAACTGGAATAATATATTGATGTGAATTCATACTAAGCAAGGAGAACTGGAATACGATATTGATGGGAATTCATACTGAGCAGGGAGAACTGGAATAATATATTGATGGGAACTCATACTGAGCAGTGATCGAATTTTAATGGGCGTGAGCATTCATTTAAGAAGTTATGGCACTTAAGTAGGTGCTAAAAACGTCCATAATCCCCTACCATCCCTTCCATAATAAAGTAGTAGAAACAGTTAGTTAAGATATGCTGTTCTTCGTCATAAACAAAACAGTTAGAATACAGCTAGTCAACAGTACCTATTACAAACTCTTGGACTACTCTAATTGAATAGTTGGATTTGACCATCACTTTTATAACGCATTGGTAACCCCAAAGTGTACACACTATTTTCTTGCGGCAATAAGATCTAAACCATGAGCCCCAGATTAACAGTCCAAGCCATTATTTGGAGCAGAGGGAAGATGTATCTGGCCATTATGTGGAGCAGGAGGAAGATGTATCAGGCCATCATGTGGAGCAGAGGGAAGATGTACCAAGTCATTATT
>NW_013701479.1:0-570 GCF_000517525.1 Limulus polyphemus | reverse complement strand
GATCAACATGGAACAAAGTAGAATATCAGATCCAACACTGATCAACGTCGAACAAAATAAATATCAGACCAACACCGATCAACATGGAGCAAAGTAGATATCAGATCAGAACTGGTCAACGTCGAACAATTTAGATATCAGATCAGAACTGGTCAACGAGGAACAAAGAAGATATCAGATCAGAACTGATCAACGAGGAACAAAGTAGATATCAGACCAACACTGATCAACATGGAACAAAGTAGATATCAGATCAGAACTGGCCAACGTCGAACAAAGTGGATATCAGATCAGAACTGATCAACGAGGAACAAATTATCTATGAGACCAACAACGATCAAAGTGGAACAAAGTAGATATAAGATCAGAACTGGTCAACGTCGAACAAAGTAGATATCAGACCAACACCGATCAAAGTGGAACAAAGTAGATATCAGACAAACACCGATCAAAGTGGAACAAAGTAGATATCAGATCAGAACTGGTCAACGTGGAACAAAGTATATATCAGATCAGAATTGATCAACGTGGAACAAAGTAGGTATCAGATCAAAACTGATCAACATGGAA
>NW_013701478.1:0-570 GCF_000517525.1 Limulus polyphemus | reverse complement strand
AAACAAACAAGCGCTCTGCCAACCACGGGTATCGAAACTCGGTTTCTAGCTTTGTAAGTATGTCATGGGGGGGGGCTTCACTTCAGTGAACCTACATATGTATAAGTTTTGAAGAATATTTAGCATTGACGCTACTAATTTATTCTTCTGAATTATTCAACAACCACGCTGTTCATGATGGTAGAAAGAAATATAAAACGCTCTTCATTATTGGTTTCACGGCTTGTCACTGAGTTAGGCTTTGTGACAAGTGGCGAATCGAATGATAGACTGGGTTTCATGTATCTTTATCGTGGAGTTCCTCGAAACCGTTCTAACTTAGTGACAAGTGGCAAGTCGAATGATAGACTGGGTTTCATATATCTTTATCGTGGAATTCCCCGAAACCGTTCTGACTTAGTGACAAGTGGCAAATCGAATGATAGACTGAGTTTCATATATCTTTATCGTGGAATTCCCCGAAACCGTTCTGACTTAGTGACAAGTGGCAAATCGAATGATAGACTGGGTTTCATATATCTTTATCGTGGAATTCTCCGAAATCGTTCTGACTTAGTGACAAGTGGCAAA
>NW_013701477.1:0-570 GCF_000517525.1 Limulus polyphemus | reverse complement strand
CAAGGATATTGAAAACTCTCTGCCCGAGAGAGACATAATACTAGAAACACCTACTTACCCTTCTGAAAATCTACTTGTTTTCCTACAGTTTACAAAGACCATAAAATACATGAATGAATATACATGTGAAAAGCTTAGATGCAAAATGTGATATATATAATTCTTGCATCTGAGCTTTTTACATGTATTCATTCATGTATTTTATGGTTTTTTACATTGATTCATTAGGATTTTATAGTGCAATATCTAGAATATCTAAAACAAACTAATAGATATCATGGTTTACATTAATGCTGCCACAAAATAAATTGGTGTTTAATATAAGCATATAAAATAGGTTTTGTAGTTTTTATCATATATCTTTCTAGAGCTGGCAGTTAAACTTTACTGTGCTTCTACTATAGATAAAAACAGTGTATGTAATAATACTATTGCATTGATTTAAATACATTTGTTACTGTGTGTGTGGGAATAAGGATTTGTGAATTAAAGGGATATGTACATTTGTGTATATTGTTTTAGTTTTAGGTTCAGAATATTTGTGCATGTTTGTGTGTATATATATATATA
>NW_013701476.1:0-570 GCF_000517525.1 Limulus polyphemus | reverse complement strand
TTAAGTAGTGAACACGACGAGTGGAAACATACTTTGGTTAAAACTAGAAATTACAGGTGTTAGTAAGTAGTGAACACGGAGAGTGGAAACATACCTTGGTTAACACTGGAAATACAGGTGTCAGGAAGTAGTGAACATGAAGAGTTCTCCGTGTTCACTACTTACTGTGGAAACATACCTTGGTTAACACTAGAAATTACAGGTGCCAGTAAGGACTGGACATTGGGAGTGGAAACATACTTGGTCAGTAAGGACTGAAGTCTTCCCTCACGTCTAAACAATTTCTGGGACTTGTTTTGAATTGAAGTAGACTCTACTAGTGCTTGAATTGAAGTAAACTTTACTGGTGCTTGAATTGAAGTAAACTTTACTAGTGCTTGAATTGAAGTAAACTTTACTAGTGCTTGAATTGAAGTAAACTACTAGTGCTTGAATTGAAGTAAACTTACTAGTGCTTGAATAGCAAACTTTACTGGTGCTTGAATTGAAGTAGACTACTAGTGCTTGAATAGTAAACTTTACTGGTGCTTGAATTGAAGTGACTATACTAGTGCTTGAATTGAAGTAGAC
>NW_013701475.1:0-570 GCF_000517525.1 Limulus polyphemus | reverse complement strand
GGGTTACCCGTGATAAGGAGATAATATATTCAATGGGTTACGAGTGATAAGGAGATAATGTATTCAACGGGTTACCCGTGATAAGGAGATAATATATTCAATGGGTTACCCGTGATAAGGAGATAATATATTCAATGGGTTACCCGTGATAAGGAGATACTAATTCAATGGGTTACCCGTGATAAGGAGATAATATATTCAATGGGTTACCCGTGATAAGGAGATAATATATTCAATGGGTTACCCGTGATAAGGAGATACTACATTCAATGGGTTACCCGTGATAAGGAGATAATATATTCAACGGGTTACCAGTGATAAAGACACACCATGTTCTAAGGGATAACAGTGATAAAAAATACTAAGTTCAATGGGTCCCTAGTGATGAACAGATAATATATTCAAAGGATCACCGGTGATTAAGAGATACTGTATTGAAGGGGGTTACCAGTGATAAAGAGGTACTATATTTAAAGAGTTACCAGTGATAAAAATACACTATATTGATGGCGTTACCAGTGATAAAGAGATACTATGTTGAAGGGGTTACTATTGATAAAGAGATACTAT
>NW_013701474.1:0-570 GCF_000517525.1 Limulus polyphemus | reverse complement strand
ATATTTAGTACATGGTGCATGTCTGAGAAGTGTTGTATATAACGGGTTATATCTGGTAAATGTCGATATGTATCTGGTAAATGTGTGGTAAATGTTGATATATAATAGTTAAATCTGTAGTAAAGGTTGATGTTTCATTGATTCGTGTGTGGTAAGTGTTCTATACAATTGTTTTCCATATGTAACTGTAAATATACAAATGACCCTAATCTGATTAGTATTTATATATAATTGTAATAGCAGTCGGTGCATAAATGGTACATGTGGTAAGTGTCTAGAAGTTAACAGTATAAATGTGATAAGTGTTGGTATGTAACCGGCACGTGTCTGCTAAGTGTTGATATATGACAGGTAAATGTGATGTCTAGAAGTAAATGATATGTTTGATAAGTGTTGGTATCTAACTGGCACGTGTCTGCTAAGTGTTGATATATGACAGGTAGTTGTGATGTCTAGAAGTTAACGGTATAAATGTGATAAGTGTTGGTATGTAACTGGCACGTGTCTGCTAAGTGTTGATATATGACAGGTAGTTGTGATGTCTAGAAGTAAATGATATGTTTGATAAGT
>NW_013701473.1:0-570 GCF_000517525.1 Limulus polyphemus | reverse complement strand
TATTTTTGTAAAAACAAAAGCTTCAATCAAACTCAAAACTAGTAAATCCTTTTAAGTAACAATAACATGTTTGATACTAAAGCATAGTATAGCACTAACGTAAACACAGAAGAAATAATGGTGTACTTTCAGCTTGAACTCTAGGAATGCTTAATCTGAGTACCAACACTGAATGTTTTGAAAGATATAACAAAAGTTAGGTTAACTTTAATAACATGTTTAAAACTTGTGCATAGTTAAATGTACAATTTGTAAGCTTAAAAAAATTAAACTATCAAATCATATTAGAAGTTAACAAAACATTAAACTAACAAACCATATTAGAAGCTAAGATTTAGTTTCTGTGTTTATATTATTTATAAAAACTTGTAGTTGAGAATAATCCTGGACAACCTTGTGGTGTGCCTTCTACTCTCACTGCAGAAGGCAATATATCCTGGGAGGGTTGGTGTTTGTCTTTTGTTCTCACTGCAGAAGGTAATATATTCTGGGAGTTGGGCATGTCTTCTGCTCTCACTGCAGAAGGTAATATATTCTGGGAGTTGGGCATGTCTTCTGCTCTCACTGCAG
>NW_013701472.1:0-570 GCF_000517525.1 Limulus polyphemus | reverse complement strand
ATCAACAAGACAGTTTTAGCCTGTGATGGTACACAGTTAACAATAACATGTACTAAAGAATAAAACATATTAGTTCTTGATCAACAAGACAGTTTTAGCTGTGATGGTACACAGTTAACAATAACATGTACTAAAGAATAAACATATTAGTTCTTGATCAACAAGACAGTTCTAGCTGTGATGGTACACAGTTAACAATAACATGTACTAAAGAATAAAACATATTAGTACTTGATCAACAAGACAGTTTTAGCTGTGATGGTACACAGTTAACAATAACATGTACTAAAGAATAAACATATTAGTTCTTGATCAACAAGACAGTTTTAGCTGTGATGGTACACAGTTAACAATTAGATGTACTAAAGAATAAAACATATTAGTTATTGATCAACAAGACAGTTTTTAGCTGTGATGGTACACAGTTAACAATAACATGTACTAAAGAATAAAACATATTAGTTCTTGATCAACAAGACAGTTTTAGCTGTGATGGTACACAGTTAACAATAACATATACTAAAGAATAAAACATATTAGTTCTTGATCAACAAGACAGTTTTAGCTGTG
>NW_013701471.1:0-570 GCF_000517525.1 Limulus polyphemus | reverse complement strand
CGCTACAGGGTTGGTTCTGTATCAGTTCCATGATAGTACCATAGCATTTGTTCTATATCAGCTATGAAACAACGCTACAGGGCTGGTTCTGTATCAGTTCCATGATAGTACCATAGAGTTTGCTCTATATCAGCTATGAAACAACCTTACAGGGTTGGTTCTGTATCAGTGCCATGATAGTACCATAGATTTTGTTCTATATCAGCTATGAAACAACCTTACAGGGTTGGTTCTGTATCAGTGCCATGATAGTACCATAGATTTTGTTGTTTCATAGCTGATATAGGTCATGGAACTGATACAGAACCAGCCCTGTAGCGTTGTTTCATAGCTGATATAGAACAAATTCTATGGTACTATCATGGAACTGATACAGAACCAACCCTGTAGCATTGGACAAAATCTATAGTAACCCTGTAAGGTTGTTTCATAGCTGATATAGAACAATCTCTATGGTACTATCATGGAACTGATACAGAACCAACCCTGTAGCGTTGTTTCATAGCTGATATAGGTTCTGTATCAGTTCCATGACAGTACTATAGATTTTGTCGCTACAGGGTTGATTCT
>NW_013701470.1:0-570 GCF_000517525.1 Limulus polyphemus | reverse complement strand
ATGGTTACTTTCATAATACTGTATGTTGTTACCTATACATATTCTAATAATAATGTTTTTATTGATGGTTACTTCCATAATACTGTATGTTGTTACCTATATGTATTCTAATATTAATGTTTTTATTGATGGTTACTTTCATAATACTGTATGTTGTTACCTATATGTATTCTGATATTAATGTTTTTATTTATGGTTACTCTCATAATACTGTATGTTGTTACCTATATGTATTCTAATATCAATATTTTTATTGATGGTTACTTTCATAATACTGTATGTTGTTACCTATATGTATTCTAATATTAATGTTTTTATTGATGGTTACTCTCATAATACTGTATGTTGTTACCTATATGTATTCTGATATTAATGTTTTTATTGATGGTTACTCTCATAATACTGTATGTTGTTACCTATATGTATTCTAATATTAATGTTTTTATTGATGGTTACTTTCATAATACTGTATGTTGTTACCTATATGTATTCTAATATTAATGTTTTTATTGATGGTTACTTTCATAATACTGTGTGTTGCTACTTATTATTCTTATAACACTACATGGG
>NW_013701469.1:0-570 GCF_000517525.1 Limulus polyphemus | reverse complement strand
GCATGTTCGACAATATTGTATGTGTATTAATTGAGGCGCATGTTCGACAATATTGTATGTGTGTTACTTGAGGCGCATGTTCGACAATATTCAACTTTTGGATAACTAAAAATAAATAGATTTTCATGAAAAAACATTGAATTGAAGTGACCAGTTTTTAGTATAGGTTTTTAACGGAAATATTGAACAAAATTTTAAGTTAGTATTCATTTTTCTAATTTAAAGATATTTGTTTTAAAGTAATATATATATATATATATATTGGAGTTTTTCACGTTTTTTTGTGTAAACTTTTTGATACCATTAATTAAATCTTAATTGTTTTAGTAATTAAAACTCACCTTTAAGTTATAATTTCTGTAGGCTTTATAACACATACTGTGTAATTGGCATAATCTCTCTGTGATAATGAACAAGATGTTGTAAAAAACTTGACATTTTGATTTTACGTTGGTATGCTTATTCGGTGGTCTGAGATGTAACAAAACTTTGTAAAACGAATAGCCAGTTTTATGTTAATGTTTGTCAAATTTATCAAAATTTAAAATACGAACTCGAAAGTGCCTCCCC
>NW_013701468.1:0-570 GCF_000517525.1 Limulus polyphemus | reverse complement strand
CAAGAAGTCTACTTAAATATGTTTTAGTTCGAGTTTACCTTCTTAACGTTCGAATAATTAGTGTTTATCCCTTCTAAAACACTATAATTCTCTACGCAAGAAGTCTACTTAAATATGTTTTAGTTCGAGTTTACCTTCTTAACGTTCAAATAATTACTGTTTATCCCTTCTAAAACACTATAATTCTCTTCGCAAGAAGTCTACTTAAATATGTTTTAGTTCGAGTTTACCTTTTTAACGTTCGAATAATTAGTGTTTATCCCTTCTAAAACACTATAATTATCTACGCAAGAAGTCTACTTAAATATGTTTTAGTTCGAGTTTACCTTCTTAACGTTCGAATAATTACTGTTTATCCCTTCTAAAACACTATAATTATCTACGCAAGAAGTCTACTTAAATATGTTTTAGTTCGAGTTTACCTTCTTAACGTTCAAATAATTACTGTTTATCCCTTCTAAAACACTATAATTCTCTACGCAAGAAGTCTACTTAAATATGTTTTAGTTCCAGTTTATCTTCTTAACGTTCGAATAATTACTGTTTATCCCTTCTAAAACACTATAATTC
>NW_013701467.1:0-570 GCF_000517525.1 Limulus polyphemus | reverse complement strand
AACTGTGTAGATCTAGGCTTACCAGTTGAAATTTCTTTCCATTATATGACTTGTATATATCTAGGCCTACTATATTATCAGTTTAATTTACTCCACTATATGTATTTTAAGGATGTTGCGAAGTTTTAACACTCCTCTAAAATTTTTAGGTATCTAAATGTCCTAATTCCTCATATTTTGAGGTGTCTAATTGTCCGATTACCGGCAAAGATATGTCAATGACACTTTTGCTGCACTCACTTTTACCGAACACACAAATTTTCTTTAAACACATAAACTCCTTTCACCCCAACAATAAATTCACCATCAAACACAAAAACAACAAGCAGTTATCTTTTCTTAATCTCGACATTATTAGATCTAACACACAATTCAAAACCAAAATTTTTTGTAAGAACACCCATAAGGCCTCTTCATAACCTGAAATTTCGCCTATGAAACCAAAAAAGAAAACAAAAAAACAAAAAAACTTCAAGGCTTTGCTCAACTAGCTATATAGATGAAGAAATTAGTCTTATAAAGACCATTCACACCAACAAGTTTCCACCAGGTTATCGTTGAAAAATTATC
>NW_013701466.1:0-570 GCF_000517525.1 Limulus polyphemus | reverse complement strand
CATACAGGGACCTATGTAGTGTAGTGTTATTAAGGAAAGAAAAAAATAACAGTTATTTTAAGACAGGTGTAATATTTTATTATAGTTATGTGTTTACAGATGTATGAACTGTTATTTTCATGCCCCTCACCTTCAGATACTTTCTGTAGTTTGGACAACATCTGAGCTAGTTTCTGTTGACGGTCTGCGAGTTCTCCTCGACCACTAAAGTCAACCCGGAACAGTGCCATGACGGAGTCGATGATCTAAGAAAAAAGTCTGATCAAACAGAAAGCTAGTTCTTTCTAATCCTGTTGCACTGAGAGTAAATTACTTTGTTACACTTAACTGATTGGATGAATATACTTTTTATATTCGATATAAAATAAACATAATAGTTAACAGAGTTTACTGAAACCCATTTTAAAATAACAACTAAGTTTTGTTGCCACAGTGACTCGGTCCACAAGTTGCACTGCACCCAGTTTTGTAGCCACAGTGACTCAGTCCATAAGTTTCACAGCACCCAGTTTTGTAGCCACAGTGACTCAGTCCATAAGTTTCACTGCACCCAGTGTTGTAGCCACAGTG
>NW_013701465.1:0-570 GCF_000517525.1 Limulus polyphemus | reverse complement strand
CCCCAGTACTCGTCGGGATCACCGTTGACATTCCCCAATAATCGTCAAGATTACCGTGGACATTCCTCAATACTCGTCAAGATTACCGTGGACATTCCCCAATACTCGTCAAGATTACCGTGGACATTCCTCAATACTCGTCAAAATTACCGTGGACATTCCCCAATACTAGTCAAGATTACCGTGGACATTCCCTAGTACTCGTCAGGATTACCGTTGACATTCCCAATAATCGTCAAGATTACCGTGGACATTCCTCAATACTCGTCAGATCGGTGACAAATGGTAAATTCAAAATCTTACTAAGTTTCTTTTTCGTCCGTGTTCACAGTTTTGGTGAAGAAGGAGAAATTATTTTATATAAACTAGTGAATAACATGGAATATTAAACTTGTAGCAGAAAACCACCTTTTCTCCAAATGCCTAGATGGATTTAGGATATTTTTGATGATCCAAGGATAATTCTATTATGAAACATTATTTTTTAGTTGTTTAGATAGTATTATTGAAGAATGCTTTAAATAATGTTTTACCTTAGAATAAAACTGGACTGTTACAGTTTGTAATAAA
>NW_013701464.1:0-570 GCF_000517525.1 Limulus polyphemus | reverse complement strand
CCATGTTTAGTCTTTTTTTGTTAGCATTAAAGACGAAAGTCTTGATCGCTTTTGTTTTCTATTGCCATAAGGGTCATATCTTTTTTTTGTTAACATTAAAAACAAAAGTCTCTTGATCACTGTTGTTTTCTATTGCCATAAGGGCAATGTCTATTCTTATTCTTTATTAACATTAAAGACGAAAGTCTTGATAACTGTTGTTTGCTAATGCCATAAGAGCCATGTTTAGTCATTGTTTCTTGTTAACATTAAAGACGAAAGTCTTGATCATTGTTGTTTTCTATTGCTATAACAGCCATGTGTATTTTTTGTTAACATTAAAGACAAAAGTCTCTTGATCACTGTTGTTTTTTATTGCCAATAAGGGCCATATTTAGTTTTTTGTTTCTTGTTAACATTAAAGACGAAAGTCTTGGTCACTGTTGTGTTCTATTGCCATAAGGGCCATGTCTATTCTTATTTTTTTTTTTTGTTGTTGTTAATATTAAAGACGAAAGTCTTGATGACTGTTGTTTCCTATTGGCATAAGGGCCATGTTTAGTCTTTTTTGTTTTGTAAACATTAAAGACG
>NW_013701463.1:0-570 GCF_000517525.1 Limulus polyphemus | reverse complement strand
ACTTTGTCTTGTGTGTGTGTGTGTGTTGGGCAAACCCTGAGTGTCCTAACCATTTATCCCAAGCTAAATTTTCCTGCCTTTGTTTTTCTCTTACATCACACTTAGGGTGCCTTTCTTCAATACACCTTTTCTGAGGCTCTCTCTGGTCTCCTGAGGTGTTTTCAGAGGATACCTGTTCTTTCATTATCTCTGCGTTGGTACAGTTATCCTCCTTGGTCTTACATCTTCACACATGGTTTCTTTGCTATTGAGATCTTCTTGGTATGGATGCTGTTGCTGTCGTATTTCAGGTTTGTTTATCATCCACATTTCTTCATGACCTATGGATGACTTTTTTCTCCATTGGTCTGTTTTTGGAAATATTCTTGAATCTTTGGAATCATGTGTAGAATCCTTGAGGCAACACTTAACCCTTTCTTCTTTGGTTGCTTGTTTGTCTCAGCCTGCCCTCATACCATTTGTTCTCATACTTTGCCTGTTCTTTCTTCGAGGTAGTTTTTTGTTCTTTATTTGGCTTGCTGTCATACTCATTGTTAGCAATAGTTCCAGTGGCTTCTGGCCCTGCAGGAA
>NW_013701462.1:0-570 GCF_000517525.1 Limulus polyphemus | reverse complement strand
GTTGTTTTTTGTTCGAGGACATCCCAACCACTCTCAGACGTTAAAAGTGATTTAAACGCGCTAATTCGCCAATTACATGAAACTCCATTTATGCTTTCATTTTCTTTGGGATCACACGTCGCAACACCAAATGGATTTTGTTCATGAAATATGATGTCAATGAAAACATCTTTAACATAAAATAGTGCTTCCCTCACTTTTGGATGGTAAGTCAAAGTTGTCGTGTTTTTTTAGATCAATATTAAAACTTCTTACCTGTTTTGTCACAATAAGTCTGTTAAGTGTGAGACACGTATTTGTATTATTAAAGTTAGTCAGTGGTTTAGAGCCAAGTTCAACAGAAACTCTAACAACTTGTCCATCTGCAGGAATAGAATTTATACCAGGTCTTGAAATGCAGAAGTACGAACACTCAGAAATTAGACGGTTGTTCCGGTCTACTGTTTTATTACAGCCGCGAAGTTCCAACCAGCTTTTTTTTCAGCGACTTCACAGTTCTTTTCTATTCCCACAACTGTCTTTAAGCTTAGAAGAAACAGTACCACCCATTCCTAAAACGGAAATTAAAAA
>NW_013701461.1:0-570 GCF_000517525.1 Limulus polyphemus | reverse complement strand
GAAATACTACAAACACCAGTGATATCGTGAACCACTGTCTAAAGCCTACAAAACACCGGTGATGTTCCGAACCACTGTCTAAAGCCTACAAACACAGGTGACATCCTGAACCACTGTCTAAAACCTACAACACCAGTGATATCCTGAACAACTGTCTAAACCTACAAACACCTACAAAACACCAGTAATATCCTGAACAACTGTCTAAACCTACAAACACCTACAAAACACCGGTAATATCCTGAACCACTGTCTAAACCTATAAACACCTACAAAACACCGGTAATATCCTGAACCACTGTCTAAAACCTACAAACACCAGTGATATCATGAACCACTGTCTAAAACGCACAAACACCAATGATATCCTGAACCGCTGTCTAAAACTCACAAACATCAGTGATATCCTGAACCACTGTCTAAAACCTACAAACACCAGTGATATCCTGAAAAACTGTCTAAAACCTACAAACGCCAGTGATATCCTGAACCACTGTCTAAAACCTGCAAACGCCAGTGATATCCTGAACCACTGCCTAACATTTACAAACACCACTGATATCTTGAAAC
>NW_013701460.1:0-570 GCF_000517525.1 Limulus polyphemus | reverse complement strand
CTGTAAGTGTCCTTTTATAATACTTATGGTACCTAGGACTACTTTCATTGTGTATGATATATTTATTAGCCAGATGTAAATGGCCTCTTAGAATACTTATGATACTTAGGACTACTTTCATTATGTATAATATATTTATTAGCCAGCTGTAAGTGGCCTTTTAGAATATATGTGGTACTTTAGGACTACTTTCATTATATATAATATATTTATTAGCCAGCTGTAAGTGGCCTTTTAGAATACTTATGGTACCTAGGGCTACTTTCATTATGTATAATATATTTATTAACCAGCTGTAAGTGGCCTTTTAGAATACTTATGGTACCTAGGACTACTTTCATTATGTATAATATATTTATTAACCAGCTGTAAGTGTCCTTTTATAATACTTATGGTACCTAGGACTACTTTCATTGTGTATGATATATTTATTAGCCAGATGTAAATGGCCTCTTAGAATACTTATGGTACTTAGGACTACTTTCATTATGTATAATATATTTATTAGCCAGCTGTAAGTGGCCTTTTAGAATACTTATGGTATTTAGGACTACTTTCATTATGTATAAC
>NW_013701459.1:0-570 GCF_000517525.1 Limulus polyphemus | reverse complement strand
GTCATGGTTAGTAAAATCAATAACGCTTTTAAAGCAACACTATTTAGGAAGAAAACACATACTGACCTCTACTTGAATTGGTCGTCAGCTCATTACATATTTAAAAAACATTAAGGGTTAATAAACTTTACTAGCTATAGCTAAGGTTGAATGTTGTTCAAAAAGAGATGGATGCTGAACTACGTTCTTTGTAACTTGTATTGGCAAAAAGAAATTATTATCCTATTAGTGTTTAAAAAATACGAAGTACTGTTAGGTTGACAAGTCAGTAATTATAAGTTAACATTCTTTAATCTGATAATTATACTGACACCATTTTGTTTTACTACATATTTGTTAACAACTGAGATCGGTTACTTGTAAACTTTAATCTTCAAGCTGAGAAACACACACACAGTGAATCTGAAACTATAGTTTGTTAGATGGAGGAACAGGAAGAGTTCTAGCAGAAGAATGGAGTTTATGAGTTTGTTGGTGACGATAGAGATTTAGCAATGGCAAGGAGCTTACGATGTATAGTTTGTTATGTAGTGAAGAGAGAATAGGAACTCTAGCAAAGGAAAGAAGTTC
>NW_013701458.1:0-570 GCF_000517525.1 Limulus polyphemus | reverse complement strand
CCTAAAGGTTTAACTTTACCACACGTTAGAGGTTTAACTTTATCACACATTAGAAGGTTTAACTTTACCACACCTTAGAGGTTTAACTTTACCACACCTTAGAGGTTTAACTTTATCACACATTAGAAGGTAAACTTTACCACACATTAGAGGTTTAACTTTACCACACGTTAGAGATTTAACTTTGCCACACGTTAGGGGTTTAACTTTACCACACGTTAGAAGTTTAAATTTACTTACCACACGTTAAAGGTTTAACTTTATCACACGTTAGAAGTATAAATTTACTTCCCACACGTTCGAGGTTTGAACAAGATGTTTAACATGGTTACTAAAAATGGTTTCTAAACATAAAATCCTTAAACTTCAGAAATCGTTAACAGTTTTTCAATCTACTTTTAACTTCAGCACCAGGTGTCCTCGAATCCCATTTATAATAAACTTTCAGCACACTTGTTTTCAACACGTTACATAAGCCACGAAAGTAGAACTATAATATTTTATTCATGACATATACTGATGGAAGTCTTGAAACAAAGGAATCTGGGTAATAAAGACAAACTTAAAAAC
>NW_013701457.1:0-570 GCF_000517525.1 Limulus polyphemus | reverse complement strand
GCCTGTATAAAGGATTTGATCAGTAACAAACGATACTTACATCAAGTAACATAACACATGAACAGCCTGTATAAAGGATTTGATCAGTAACTAACGATACTTACATCAAGTAACACATGAACATCCTGTATAAAGGATTTTACACGAACAGCCTGTATAAAGGATTTGATCAGTAACTAACGATACTTACATTAACTAACACATGAACATCCTGTATAAAAGATTTGATCAGTAACTAACGATACTTACATCAAGTAACATAACACATGAACAGTCTGTATAAAAGATTTGATCAGTAACAAACGATACTTACATCAAGTAACACATGAACAGCCTGTATAAAGGATATGATCAGTAACTAACGATACTTACATCAAGTAACATAACACGTGAACATCCTGTATAAAGGATTTGATCAGTAACTGACGATACTTACATCAAGTAACATAACACGTGAACATCCTGTATAAAGGATTTGATCAGTAACTAACGATACTTACATCAAGTAACATAACACGTGAACATCCTGTATAAAGGATTTGATCAGTAACTAACGATACTTACATCAGG
>NW_013701456.1:0-570 GCF_000517525.1 Limulus polyphemus | reverse complement strand
AGACTTCCAGATTATTGACTTGTTTATTATGAATAGGTAGGAGAATCATTCCAGTCACTTTATGTGTGGTATGTAAAGACTTCCAGATCATTGACTTGCTTATTATGAATAGGTAGGAGATTCATTCCAGTCACTCTATGTGTGGTATGTGAAGACTTCTTCCAGATCATTGACTTGTTTATGATAGATGGCTGCTCTCTTTGAATTAGTTTGTACGAACAGTAACAATAGTGTTCGAAATTATTGTCTGCTTTATATACAACCATTATATATACGTTATTGGTTGTTGACAGAGTCAGTATCGCAACCAACTAATATTTTGAGCTGAACAATGTAACACAATCAACAGGAAAATTATCTCAAGCTTTCAGTAATAGATATACTTTCACAGAGAGTATTACAATAACTTTCGTTTGCCGTATTTTATTCACAATAGATTCTGTAACTGTCATATGCTGCATACGCTTCGACAACTATCCAGAAGTTGACACTGTCCAATAACTGTGCACAAACTGTCTTTGAGTTATTTAAAATTAACGCGTGTGTGTATACGCCAGAACATTCAGCTAG
>NW_013701455.1:0-570 GCF_000517525.1 Limulus polyphemus | reverse complement strand
GTTTTTTCGTGTAATTATTCAGTTTATCTGTGTGAAAATTTGGATCGAGGTTATTTTCCGTGTATTGTGCACTGTATCTGTGTGAAAACTTGCATGAGGTTAATTTTTGTTTATTGTTCAGTCGATCTGTGTAAACACTTGGTCAAGGTTATTTTCGGTGTATTGTGCAAATGATGTTGCGTGTACACTTGTTCGAGGTAATTTTCGGTGTATTGTGCAGCTGATCTGTCTGAAAACTCGGTCGACATTTTATTCCGTTTATTGTTCAATTTATCTGTGTGAACCCTTGGTCGGCATTATTTTCAGTGTATTATTCAGTTGATTTAAGTGAACACTTGGATGAGTTTATTTTCAGTTTATTGTTCATTTGATCTGCGAGAATACTCGATCGACATTGTATTCCGTTTATTGTTCAGTTGATCTGTATGAACCCTTGGTCGAAGTTATTTTCTGTGTATCATTCAGTTGATCTGAGTGAACGTTTGGTCGAGGTTATTTTATATGTATTGTGCAGGTGATCTGTGTAAACACTTGGGCGAGGTTATATTCCGTATATTTTTCAGTTTATCT
>NW_013701454.1:0-570 GCF_000517525.1 Limulus polyphemus | reverse complement strand
ATAATGTCTGTAGAATAATGTTACGTTGTTATCATGTCTGCAGAATAATGTTACGTTGTTATCATAATGTCTGTAGAATAATGTTACGTTGTTATCATGTCTGTAGAATAATGTTACGTTGTTATCATAATGTCTGTAGAATAATGTTACGTTGTTATCATAATTTCTGTAGAATAATGTTACGTTGTTATCATAAGGTCTGTAGAATAATGTTACGTTGTTATCATGTCTGCAGAATAATGTTACGTTGCTATCATAATGTCTGTAGAATAATGTTACGTTGTTATCATGTCTGCAGAATAATGTTACGTTGTTATCATAATGTCTGTAGAATAATCTTACCTTGTTATCATAATGTCTGTAGAATAATGTTACGTTGTTATCATAATGTCTGCAGAATAATGTTACGTTGTTATCATAATGTCTGTAGAATAATGTTACGTTGTTATCATGTCTGCAGAATAATGTTACGTTGTTATCATGTCTGTAGAATAATGTTACGTTGTTATCATGTCTGCAGAATAATGTTACGTTGTTATCATGTCTGCAGAATAATGTTACGTTGTTATC
>NW_013701453.1:0-570 GCF_000517525.1 Limulus polyphemus | reverse complement strand
CATTTTATTATTTACCATCAAGTTATCAGGTTCTTATTTGAAGATATTTTTCTGTAATATTATAAGGGAAGATTCAAATATCTTTGGTCATGTGCAACTTTGGTCTGGAAAGAAGATTTTTGAAAGACTGAGCCTAACCTGTTACTGTATAAAGAAAAATTTCAACAAAAATTTAGGTAAGTAATTATTACAGGATCTAGTATAAGAGGTTATGCTGACAAATAGAACAGTCCTTTTGTGAAAAATGCTAGTATTAAAGAAATGAAGAGAAATATTCTGAGATTTTATCAAGAAATCTGTGAACCTGTAGAAGAATAAAATAATTTTAAGGATTTGTTTTTGAAAGAAATATAGAAAACTTAGTGGACAAAGTTCTTTATATAGATTAAGTAAAGGTTTGGGGCCTTAGAAACAGTTACAAAACAACTTTCTCATTGTTTAAGTAAGAGGATGGGATTGCTCTACAACAATTAATTTATAGTCAGTTACCTCTAATTATTTGTATATGATAAATCAATGACTTTATAGTTTGTACAAAAATATAGTAGATAATGTCCAGTAAACATTGTA
>NW_013701452.1:0-570 GCF_000517525.1 Limulus polyphemus | reverse complement strand
CATTAGATTTTTCATAAAATTGAACTATTTATATCATGTAAAAATTGGAATTTGTATCATGGGAAGAATGTTTTATTAAAAATTAACTATTTTATGTATAGTGGAAGCTTTGATTGTTCATTTTAGCACAAAGCTGCACACTGAGCTGATTAAGCTGTACTTGTGACATGGATAAAACCTTAAACTTTACAATTATAAGCTCTTAAAGCTTGCCACTGAGATACTGAGGCGCTATAGTAGAAGAAGAGAGTGTACTCATTACTTTGTTAATTCATCGCTCGATTAATTACGGCAGGAATTACACCTTCATTTATATGGCAAAAGATTGTTTGAACAGCGATAATTATAAAGAAACGCCGAGACAAAACAAACAAAGAACTCGTTATTAAAAAGTGTTTTTTTAAAACAGTAAAGTGTTTGAAAATTAAGGCTGTTTAAATTATAGATGTGAAAAAAAGTGCTCAAATTAATGTTATTTTTTTAAAATGATTTTCTTTGCTGTGTCAGAACTTTTGGTTTCTTTAAGTTTCTTCTGAAAAAGTCGTATATAAAAAATGTATGTAGGAAAAT
>NW_013701451.1:0-570 GCF_000517525.1 Limulus polyphemus | reverse complement strand
CAGTTCAGTATTTTCAACCAATACTAGTGTTTACTATCTGTTTCAGTTCAGTATTTTCAACCAATACTAGTGTCTACTATCTGTTTCAGTTCAGTATTTTCAACCAATACTAGTGTTTACTCTCTGTCTCAGTTCAGTATTTTCAACCAGTACTGGTGTACTGGTGTCTACTATCTGTCTCAGTTCAGTATTTTCAACCAATACTGGTATACTGGTGTCTACCATCTGTAACATTTCTGTATTTTAGTACACCAGTATTGGTTGAAAATACTGAACTGAAACAGATAGTAGACACTAGTATTGGTGGGGATGTCTACTATCTATTTCAGTGCAGTATTTCCAAACGGTACTGATCTATAACAGATGGCAGATATCGGTACAGTTCACAATTTTTAAGTGTTACTGCTGTACCGATATCTGCCATCTGTTACAGTTCCTGTTTTTAAGTGTTACTGTTGTACCGATATCTGCCATCTGTTACAGTTCACAATTTTCAAATGTTACTGTTGTACTGATAAACATATTTTTAAATAGTAATTTGATGATCTAAAAGTATAGAATAAATTAAAA
>NW_013701450.1:0-570 GCF_000517525.1 Limulus polyphemus | reverse complement strand
ATAACACATTTCAACTCTGTGTGAATATTTCATTATATACATGTGTTATATAACACATTTCAACTCTGTGTGAATATTTCATTATGTGCATGTGTTATATAACACATTTCAACTCTGTGTGAATATTTCATTATATACATGTGTTATATAACACATCACATTTCAACTTGTTAAACTATATTTCATTATATACATATGTTATATAACACATTTCAACTGGTAACTATGTGAATATTTCATTATGCGCATAACACATTTCAACTCTGTGTGAATATTTCATTATGTGCATATGGTAGCTATAGATGACCAATAGATTCAGGTTATTAAGCTGTCAGGTTATTGACATCAGTTTTGTTTATGCGATGTATAGTAACTAGGCGATGTCAGATTAAAATGTATAATTCTTTTGTTTTATGCTCCCAGTGATCCAGTGGTGAGCTTGCAGGTTTGTGACACTAAAATTCAGGTTTCAATACCTGTGGCAGGGAGAGAAAAAAGCCCCCCAATAGCATAACAGTAAGTTTCAAGGCTTATAATGGCAAAAAACCAGGTTTTGATACTGAAGGTGGG
>NW_013701449.1:0-570 GCF_000517525.1 Limulus polyphemus | reverse complement strand
TACAGTGGGTCTATACAACCATCCTAGAGAAGGCTGCACAATACAATGGGTCTATACAGCCAATCTAGAGACAGCTGTACAATACAGTGAATATATACAACCATCCTAGAGAAGGCTGTACAATAAAGTGTCTCTATACAACCAACCTAGAGATAGCTGCACAATACAGTGGGTCTATATAGCCAACCTAGTGATAGCTGTACAATACAGTGGGCCTATACAGTCAATCTAAAGATAGCTGTGCAATACAGTGGGTCTATACAGCCAGCCTAGTGATAGCCGTACAATACAGTGAGTCTATACAGCCAATCTAAAGATAGCTGTACAATAAAGTGTCTCTATACAACCAACCTAGAGATAGCTGCACAATACAGTGGGTCTATACAGCCAGCCTAGTGATAGCTATACAATACAGTGGGCCTATACAGTCAATCTAAAGATAGCTGTGCAATAAAGTGGGTCTATACAGCCAGCCTAGTGATAGCCGTCCAATACAGTGAGTCTATACAGCCAATCTAAAGATAGCTGTACAATACAGTGGGTCTATACAGCCAATCTAGAGATAGTTGT
>NW_013701448.1:0-570 GCF_000517525.1 Limulus polyphemus | reverse complement strand
GATTTTAACTAATGACGGCATGAAATCAAATAAACTTACAACATCTGAGCATGTGGATAAAACTATTGAGTCTTTCAAGCAACAAGTTAAACAACTGAAAGGATAGAACAGCTTGTTTAAAAAACAGGTCACTGTTCCATGAAAAACATTGAAATCTTCCGCTTCAGAAGCATGTTATTTGATTGGGAAAAGCATAAAGCCACACAATACAGAAGAAACATTAATTCTTCGTGCTGCCATAAAAATTTGTGAGATCATGCATGGAGAAAGGTGTAATGAGGCCCTCATGTCTATTACTTTATCACTTGACACCGTCGCTAGACATACTGATGTAATTTTTGACGACATAAAAATGCAATTGATTAGACCCATCCAGAACAGTCCGCAATTCGTTTTACAATTTGGTGAAACTACAGATGTTGCAAATTTGGCTCAGATTCTGGCATTTGAACGATACTGTTACAAAGAGGTAGTGGGTGAAGAGTTTCTGTTTTGCCAAGCAGTGGAAGGGAAAGCTACAAGGGAAAGCCATTTTCTCTCTTGTTTCAGTAAATTCTTCGAAGAAAATGA
>NW_013701447.1:0-570 GCF_000517525.1 Limulus polyphemus | reverse complement strand
AGTAAGGGAAGTATCGCCACATCAACATCTAGGGACCATCTAGAGCTAGAACCTAGCAGGGGAGTAAGGGGAAGTATCGCCACATCAACACCTAGGGACCATCTAGACCTAGAACCTAGCAGGGGAGTAAGGGGAAGTATCGCCACATCAACACCTAGAGACTTTTTTGGCTTAAAATTTCCAATATCTACTACTAGATGCCAGCACTACCTCTAGCCAAAGTTGCGCTCAACTTTCAAAATGTCATAGCCAATAAATAACTAAATAAATCACCACATCATAAAAGAAAAAAATCAAATCATCTTCAAAATAAGTACGGACAAGAAAATCAAAGTAACTAAAGTTTCACAGTATTTTATTTATTGTTAAACACCACTAGACTAGTAAAACTACTGTTACAATCTAAATCATCTGCCCTAGTTCATTTTATCTTGGATTGAAGCTCTGTAGCTCATCAGCAGATGTGGCAGTGTATGCCATTTTATCTTGGGTTGAAGCTCTGTAGCTCATCAGCAGATGTGGCAGTGTATGCCATTTTATCTTGGGTTGAAGCTCTGTAGCTCATCAGTA
>NW_013701446.1:0-570 GCF_000517525.1 Limulus polyphemus | reverse complement strand
CATACTTAACTTCTAGTTGATGTAATGATGTTAGTACGAGATATTCCTCCATACTTAACTTCTAGTTGATGTAATGATGTTAGTACGAGATATTCCCCCATACTTACCTTCTAGTTGATATAATGATATTTAACGTGACATGATGTTAACACTAGATATTCCTCCATACTTACCTTTTAGTTGATATAATGATATTTAACGTGACATGATGTTAACACTACATATTCCCCCATACTTATCTTCTAGTTCATATAATGATATTTAACGTGACATGATGTTAACACTAGATATTCCTCCATACTTACCTTTTAGTTGATATAATGATATTTAACGTGACATGATGTTAACACTAGATATTCCTCCATACTTACCTTTTAGTTGATATAATGATATTTAACGTGACATGATGTTAGTAGGAGATATTCTCCCATACTTATCTTTTAGTTGATATAATGATATTTAACGTGACATGATGTTAACACTAGATATTCCCCCATACTTACCTTTTAGTTGATATAATGATATTTAACGTGACATGATGTTAGTAGGAGATATTCCCTCATACTTAAC
>NW_013701445.1:0-570 GCF_000517525.1 Limulus polyphemus | reverse complement strand
CTATCTCACTTTATAGCTTCACAGACACTATCTCACTATATAACTTCATAGTGAGATAGTGTCTGTCATCTGTGAAGTTATCTATCTCACTTTATAGCTTCACAGACACTATCTCACTATATAACTTCTCTGTGAAGTTATATAGTGAGATAGCATCTGTGAAGTTATATAGTGAGATAGCATCTGTGGAGTTATAAAGTGAGACGGTGTCTGTTGCTATCTCACTATATAACTTCACAGACACTATCTCACTATATAACTTCAGATAGTGTCTGTGAAGTTATATAGTGAGATAGTGTCTGTGTCTGTGAAGCTATAAAGTGACCTATCTCACTTTATAGCTTCACAGACACTATCTCACTTGATAACTTCACAGATACTATCTCACTTTATAGCTTCACAGACACTATTTCACTTTATAGCTTCACAGACACTATCTCACTTGATAACTTCACAGACACTATCTCACTTTATAGCTTCACAGACACTATCTCACTTGATAACTTCACAGATACTATCTCACTTTATAGCTTCACAGACACTATTTCACTATATAACTTCACAGACACT
>NW_013701444.1:0-570 GCF_000517525.1 Limulus polyphemus | reverse complement strand
TTCGGGAATAGTAGTGGGGGGAAGGATTAGGATACATTGGTTCCAACGGTTTCTCAGTTCGAAAACACACACTCACACAAGTATATTAAGACATGTGGAATGATCTTGTTCGGGAATAGTAGTGGGGGAACGATTAGGATACATTGGTTCCAAGGGTTTCTCAGTTCGAAAATACTGAATTAGAATTATCAACCTGAACAGCACATCGTGCGTTGCGGGTTAAATGACCAGGCCAAAGGCCCCTAGGTGTCAGATATTACTGTCCTTAATATTGAATTACTGACCCAACCCTTAAAGGCTGCCCCTGGTTTTGAACTGACTAACGGGGTTGACTGTCATTTGTTTAAGGTACCCAGAGCTGAAAATGTCGATCATGTTCAGCGGGATCACGTCTCGAACCTAAGACTCTACAATAGGAAGCTTAGAACGTCAACAGCTAGGCCTCGCAAGATTCAGATTTACCAGGTTTAACTTTTTATACGCACTACGTCCCAATTGTTAACTGACTGACTCCCAATCTTCAAGACAAACAAAGCAGTATTTCCTCTTTTGTCGTGGTTCTCGATTGTT
>NW_013701443.1:0-570 GCF_000517525.1 Limulus polyphemus | reverse complement strand
CATTAATTTCTTAATGACCTAATATATATATTATTATCATGTGCATGTTTCTCCTGTTTATTATCACATTATACAAGCGAGCACTTAAAGAGCATAAAGATTTACCTGTATAGGCTTATGATTTGAGATAGTACACTTCCACTGCGTATTTACCGTTTTATTCTTCTATTTGTCTACTGAGTCATTTATACTTACTTACTGTGTCATTTATACTCATCTTTCGAGTCATTACATATACTAATCCAGTTTTTACCAGTATGTTTCCCATCAGTTATGTCCATATCTTTTATATTTTAATTTGTGGTTTTGTTTTTGAATCGTAATTTTGTTACAATCGTAGTTTAATAATGAAAGTTATTCATCTTTCTCTTCTTTATCTTATATTTTCTAATTTCATCTCAATATTGTTAATTTTCCATCTATAATATATTTCTACAAGTGAAGTGTTACATATATATATATTAATCATAAACGTTTCTACTAAAGCTGAACCTTCCATAAGAATTTGTAATTAGTGGTAGACTTACTTGCTTTACTTCTCTTGTCAAAATCTTTCTTCCTCTTCTTCTT
>NW_013701442.1:0-570 GCF_000517525.1 Limulus polyphemus | reverse complement strand
TAGATACTTTACTGACACTGAATTAGAAATGCGTAAACAATAACTAAAGCACCGACTTCTCATTAGATACATTACTGACACTGAGTTAGAAATACGTAAACAATAACTAAAGCATCGACTTCTCATTAGATACTTTACTGACACTGAGTTAGAAATACGTAAACAATAACTAAAGCACCGACTTCTCATTAGATACTTTACTGACACTGAGTTAGAAATACGTAAACAATAACTAAAGCATCGACTTCTCATTAAATACATTACTGACACTGAGTTAGAAATGCGGAAACAATAACTAAAGCACCGACCTCTCATTAGATACAATAAATGACGTAATATTGAGCAATTAACCTACAATAAGAATATTTAAAATTTAAATTCGCTGTTGTAATACGTGAACTACAACGTAAAAACAAGAGAAATACACTGACCTTGCAATATGGAAACTAAAATGTTGGCAAAATCATGACTAGTTTAACATGCGAATGTTTAGCCGAGATACACTAGCCGCATGTGTCATATCAACAATATAAGCTAGGTTGAATATTTTTGTGTTAACCTTTTACTCAG
>NW_013701441.1:0-570 GCF_000517525.1 Limulus polyphemus | reverse complement strand
ACAGTTTAAGTCATGTGACACCTGTTCACTAGCAGACAGATACACAGTTTAATAATCATGTAACACCTGTTCACTAGCAGACAGATACATAGTTTAATAGTCATGTAACACCTGTTCACTAGCAGACAGATACATAGATTAATAGTCATGTGACACCTGTTCACTAGCAGACAGGTACATAGATTAATAGTCATGTGACACCTGTTCACTAGCAGACAGATACATAGTTTAATAGTCATGTGACACCTGTTCACCAGCAGATAGATACATAGTTTAGTAGTCATGTGACACCTATTCACTAGCAGACAGATACACAGTTTAATAGTCATGTGATACCTGTTCACTAGCAGACAGATACATAGTTTAGTAGTCATGTGACACATGTTCACTAGCAGACAGATACACAGTTTAATAGTCATGTGATACCTGTTCACTAGCAGACAGATACATAGTTTAGTAGTCATGTGACACATGTTCACCAGCAGATAGATACATAGTTTAGTCATGTGACATCTGTTCACTAGCAGACAGATACATAGTTTAATAGTCATGTGATACCTGTTCACTAGC
>NW_013701440.1:0-570 GCF_000517525.1 Limulus polyphemus | reverse complement strand
AAAACGTGTGTTAAGTTTTCTTTATAGGGAATTTGTATCAATAATCAATACTCGGTCTTGTTCTTTTTTATCATTGAGTATGTATTGTACAATCATAAGTGTGGTAAACGTGTTACCTTAATACTAGTAGTAAAACGTATCTTCACAATACTGAATAACTTTAAAGAAAACTCTACTTAAAATAATAAGTTACTCTGTTATGAAAAAAAAAGTACTGTATATTACTGTCTGTGATATGTAAATATGTGGAACTGAGAAGTGTTCTATATAAAATTACAGCAGACAGCTGAGCTTATCATAAAATAAAGAAACAACTGAGCAAGTCCTTACCTGTGGGAAAAAACTATCACATAGTGGAGAGAAAAACGTTTTTGGGTATACATACTTGAGACACTCTAAACTTGTATGTTATTTATTTATGATATACAAGGTGATGCGCACTTCGCACACTACCACGATAACACATTTCTAAATCAAGCTACCAATAACACATTTCTAAATCAAACTACCAATAACACATTTCTAAATCAAACTACCACGATAACACATTTCTAAATCAAGCTACCACGA
>NW_013701439.1:0-570 GCF_000517525.1 Limulus polyphemus | reverse complement strand
AGCCCTCGTGTAGTCTTTGCGCGAAAAAACAAACAAACAAACAATATTGAAGTGTTTGACATGATGCACTCTCGAAACTGCCAAATCAGCTATTCATGTGCCCAATGAAACGAAGTGTGTTTTCGTTAAAAGTTACTCATATTCTTAATAATGAGTATATATGAAGTTTACGAAGTTCCTCAGTACTTACTAAATACTACACTTTCAATGATGTTGTTTCAAGGGTATTTTGACGAGAGAGAATATATACAGTACTTACTAAATATTACACTTTCAATGATGTTGTTTCAAGGGTATTTTGACGAGAGAGAATATATACAGTACTTACTAAATATTACACTTTCAACGATGTTGTTTCAAGGGTATTTTGACGAGAGAGAGAATGTATACAGTACTTACTAAATATTACACTTTCAACGATGTTGTTTCAAGGGTATTTTGACGAGAGAGAATGTATACAGTACTTACTAAATATTACACTTTCAACGATGTTGTTTCAAGGGTATTTTGACGAGAGGGAATGCATACAGTTAACAACTGCGCCGTCACCATCCAGTTTCTTAACTGAAT
>NW_013701438.1:0-570 GCF_000517525.1 Limulus polyphemus | reverse complement strand
AATATGATACTCTTGGAAAACATCACAGCATGCACAATGAAATAAGCCAATTTGCTCCCTGCTCCAAGAACATGATTTGGAATTTATCAGTTTATGTATCCTACAGTGTTTAAAACGAGAATTCTCCAGAGTAATAAGATTGCACTTTGAACCTGTTTATTATGTGATTCTGAACCAATCCAGTAAAAGTGTATGAGGATTCATTCATCCAATACTTTCTGTGCACAACTTTGTGTTTTCTGAAAGTTCTTCCCATTCTTGATTCTTTCATTCTAGTTGTTCCTTTTATTACATGTCAACATTCATATACATTTTTATATCTCAGAGTTTGTATCATTTTATATTCTTTCATGCAATTTTTATGTGCATTATTCCTTTTAGAGATGTATAAACATTTGTGTATAACTTTATTATCCTGAAATCTGTAAAATATTGTACCTTTTTTAAACTGTTATGAATAAACCTTTTTTCAAGTTGTCAAGTTTCTAAAGTTGAATAATTTGGTTTTATTTTACCTCAATTTAGACAATTAAGAAAATAACATAAATTCAGGAGGCATAAAAATACAAA
>NW_013701437.1:0-570 GCF_000517525.1 Limulus polyphemus | reverse complement strand
GGGTGCTTAACTTTTTTCCAGGTGTATATATAGAAAAACAGACAGATAGATATCTTCTTGTTGAATATCATCAGATGGCTTGACATATTTACTAGAATATCCACGTTATACAGTATTAGAATAGAAATAAAGTAACATGGATAGTGTATTTATGTAAGGAATAGCTCTAAAAGGGTTAATAAACACATTAAGTAAATTAATATCACAAATTTCCTTAAATATATTCTGAATTTTAGATAAAGTACGTTTTACCGGAAGACAATATATAACAAGTTTTATAATTCTAAATAACAAAAACATGCAGTTAAAAATGAGCAATTTATCCGAGATGAAAAAAACTGTAGTTACTTTAAACGGATAAAAGAAAACTGTAGATACTTTAAACGGATAAAAAAAACATCTAGTTACTTTAAACGGATAAAAGAAACATTAGTTACTTTAAACGGATAAAAGAAAACTGTAGATACTTTAAACGGATAAAAGAAAACTGTAGATACTTTAAACGGATAAAAAAACCATCTAGTTACTTTAAACGGATAAAAGAAAACCGTAGATACTTTAAACGGATAA
>NW_013701436.1:0-570 GCF_000517525.1 Limulus polyphemus | reverse complement strand
CAATAACATATTTATTAAACAAAGGTAAGTAGTTTTCTTGTGGGTGGTGTTGTAATACGGGGGCGGGGGGGGGAGAGAAAGATAGTTGTGTAAACATATATCTTTATTAGATATCTTTCATCAGTCCATTGTGAACCTCCCCGGTTAACTAAATTGTTAGAATAAAAACAAATAAATAACCAACAAGTTAAAATTACTAAAGTTAAGCCTTATTCATCTCTAGAAGAATCTAGATCTGTGCAAAATCTAAAAACTCTTGAACATGTTTAATTGATAGGAGAGAACTTGACTTAAAATACAAACACTTTAAGAAAGTCAAGCTGCTCACTCCAGGCTCCTCGTACACGTGACCTAGAACCCTAAAAACTCTGGAACTTGTTTAATTGATAGGAGAGGACTTGACTTGAAATACAAACACGTTAAGAAAGTCAAGCTGCTCACTCGAGGCTCCTCGTACACGTGACCTAGAACCCTAAAAACTCTTGAACTTGTTTAATTGATAGGAGAGAACTTGACTTGAAATACAAACACGTTAAGAAAGTCAAGCTGCTCACTCCAGGCTCCTCGTAC
>NW_013701434.1:0-570 GCF_000517525.1 Limulus polyphemus | reverse complement strand
CACAAATATACGAATATCAGTGTTTATAAATGTAGTTAATCACAAATATGCGAACATCGGTGATTATGTATGTAGTTAATAACAAATATATGAACATCAATGATTATTTATGTAGTCAATAAGAGAGATACGAACACAAGTGATTATTTATGTAGTTATAACAAATACACGAACAATGGATATCACATAGGAAGTTTATAACAGATATACGAACATCAGTAATTATGTATGTAGTTACTATCAAATATATGAACATCAATGATTTTTTATGTAGTCAATAAGAGAGATACGAACACAAGTGATTATTTATGTAGTTAATAAGAGAGATACGAACACAAGTGATTATTTATGTAATGAATAACAGATATACGAACATCAGTGATGATGTATGTAGTTACCAACAAATATACGAATACCAGTAATTATTTATGTAGTTAATAAGAAATACACGAACATCAGTGATTATGTATGTAGTTAATAACAAATATACGAACCTTAGTGATTATGTATGTAGTTACTATCAAATATACGAACATCGGTGATTATTTAGGTAGTTAATAAAAGATATAT
>NW_013701433.1:0-570 GCF_000517525.1 Limulus polyphemus | reverse complement strand
GTGCTGATTACTTGGATAGTCCTGTGTATGTTTCTTTATCAGAACACCACAGAACAAGAATTTATTGAGTAGTCATGTGTATGTTTCTTTATCAGAACACCACAGAACAAGAATTTCTTGGATAGTCCTGTGTGTGTTTCTTTATCAGAACACCACAGAACAAGAATTTCTTGGATAGTCCTGTGTGTGTTTCGTTATCAGAACACCACAGAACAAGAATTACTTGGATAGTCCTGTGTATGTTTTTTTTATCAGAACATCACAGAATAAGAATTTATTGGGTAGTCCCGTGTGTGTGTTTCTTTATCAGAACATCACAGAATAAGAATTTATTGGGTAGTCCCGTGTGTGTGTTTCTTTATCAGAACACGAATTTATTGAGTAGTCATGTGTATGTTTCTTTATCAGAACACCACAGAACAACAATTTCTTGAGTAGTCATGTGTATGTTTCTTTATCAGAACACCACAGAACAAGAATTTCTTGGATAGTCCTGTGTGTGTTTTTTTATCAGAACATCACAGAACAAGAATTTATTGAGTAGTCATGTGTATGTTTCTTTATCAGAAC
>NW_013701432.1:0-570 GCF_000517525.1 Limulus polyphemus | reverse complement strand
GGTAACAGAAGTCATCTGTAAAGTGTGTGGAATGGAGAACTGGTTCTGTAATATATAGATTACTGTTTTACTTTTCTGTGAAATATCCATTTTTATCAAGTTGTGTATATTAATGTACTTTTATCAGGGGTCTTGACATCCCCCATGTGGATGTGGTGATTAACTTTGATATTCCCACACACTCTAAGGACTACATACACAGAGTTGGTAGAACGGCTCGAGCAGGGCGTTCTGGAAGAGCTGTTACCTTCGTCACTCAGTGAGTTTTTCATTACTTTAATGTTCTTTAATTATTGTCACAGCTGTTACTATGACAGCAAGTTTCACATTACATACGTTTCTACCTTCCAATAACTGATCTTTTGTCTTACAAAATTTAAACTTTCATTAGTGGGATATTTATAAGTGATCATGTCATAAGTACCAATGTTAGATTGTTGAATGTTTCTATAGAGTTTAACATGTGTTATCCTAAGTTAAAATTCTAACAATGATGTTATTGCAACTTCTTGAGCTTAGTCTGTTGTTTCACAGAAATGATACATGTGCTGTGTAACTTAGTTTAGTGTT
>NW_013701431.1:0-570 GCF_000517525.1 Limulus polyphemus | reverse complement strand
ATTTTTCAACTTCACTTTCTTTATTAAACGTATTCTTTCTGTTTACAATTCTTCCACTTCTCTTTCTTTATTAAACGTATTCTTTCTGTTTACAATTATTAACTTCTCTTTCTTTGTTAAACGTATTCGTTCTGTTTACAATTCTTCGACTTCTGTTTCTTTATTAAACGTATTCTTTCTGTTTACAATTCTTCACTTCACTTTCTTTTTTGTAAACAGAAAGAATACGTTTACATTTATTAACTTCTCTTTCTTTATTAAACGTATTCTTTCTGTTTACAATTCTTCAACTTCACTTTCTTTATTAAACGTATTCTTTCTGTTTACAATTCTTCCACTTCTTTTTCTTTATTAAACGTATTATTTCTGTTTACAATTCTTCAACTTCTCTTTCTTTATTAAACGTATTCTTTCTGTTTACAATTCTTCAACTTCACTTTCTTTATTGAACGTATTCTTTCTGTTTAAAATTCTTCAATTTCATATTCTTTATTAAACGTATTCTTTTTGTTTACAATTCTTCAACTTCTCTTTGATTATAAAACGTATTCTTTCTGTTTTTAATTCTTC
>NW_013701430.1:0-570 GCF_000517525.1 Limulus polyphemus | reverse complement strand
ACTCGTAACAAATACTTCGTGGTTTACTTGGACTCGTGACAAATACTTCGTGGTTTACTTGGACTCGTAACAATTACTTTGTGGTTTACTTGGACTCGTGACAAATACTTCGTGGTTTACTTGGTCTCGTTACAAATGCTTCATGATTTACTTGAACTAGTTGCAAATACTTCATGGTTTACTTTAATTCGTAACAAATACTACATGATTTACATGAACTCGTAACAAATACATCATGATTTACTTTAACTCGTAACAAATACATCATGATTTACATGAACTCGTGAGAAATATTTCATGATTTACTTGAACTCGTGACAAATACATCATGCTTTACCTAGACTTGTGACAAATAATTCGTGGTTTACTTGGACTCTTGACAAATACATCATGATTTACTTGGACTTGTTACAAATACTTTATGGTTTACTGGTACTCGTAACAAATAGTTCGTGGTTTACTTGTACTCTTGACAAATACTTCGTGGTTTTCTTGGACTCAAAACAAATACTTCGTGACAAATACTTGGGTTACTTGGACTCGTAACAAATAATTAGTGGTTTACTTGTA
>NW_013701429.1:0-570 GCF_000517525.1 Limulus polyphemus | reverse complement strand
TCATTGTCCGATACGGAAAGATCTTATAACTCAGATTTCCTGTATTCCTTGTGTCTTGTATCGTTGTACAATACTAACAGATCTTATAACTCAGATTTCTTTTATTCCCTGTGTCTTGAATCATTGTTAAATACGAACAGATCTTATAACTCAGATTTTCTTTTATTCCTTGTGTCTTGAATCATTGTCCAATAAACAGATCTTACAACTCAGATTTCCTGTATTCCTTGTGTCTTGAGTCATTGGAAGATCTGTTCGTATTGGAACAACTATGATTTTCTTTATTCCATGTGTCTTGAATCATTGTCCAATACGAACAGATCTTATAACTCAGATTTTCTGTATTCCTTGTGTCTTTAATCTTTATCCTATACAAACAGATCTTACAACTCTGATTTCCTTTACTCCTTGTGTCTTGAATCATTGTCGAATACGAACAGATCTTACAACTATGATTTCCTTTATTCCTTGTGACTTGAATCATTGTCCAATACTAACAGATATTACAACTATAATTTTCTTTATTCCATGTGTCATGAATCATTGTCCAATACGAACAGATCTTATAAC
>NW_013701428.1:0-570 GCF_000517525.1 Limulus polyphemus | reverse complement strand
GAATACACACTGGGGTGAAACCTTACACTTGTACAGTTTGTGGAAACAGTTTCGAAAAATAGTGATTTAAAAATACATGAAAGAATACACATTGGGGTGAAACCTTACAGTTGTACAGTGTGTGAAAAACGGTTCGGTAAAATGGATTATTTAAAAATACATGAAAGAATACACACTGGAGAGTAACTTTATAGTTGTACATTGTGTAAAAAACACTTTGGAACAAAGGGTCAATTAAAAATACATGATAGAATACACACTGGGGAGAAACCTTACAGTTGTACAGTGTATGAGAAACACTGTGGAACAAATTGTGAATTAAAAATACATGAAAGAATATACACTAGTGACAAACTTTACAGCTGTGCGGTGTGTGAAAAACGGTTTCGAAAAAAGAATCATTTAAAAATACATGAAAGAATACACACTAGGGAGAAACCTTAATTTTGTACAGTGTGCAAAAAACAGTTTGGAATTAATAGTGATTTAAAAAGATATGAAAGAATACATACTGGGGTGAAACTTTACAGTTGTACAGTGTGTGAAAAACAGTTTGTTACAAATATTAAT
>NW_013701427.1:0-571 GCF_000517525.1 Limulus polyphemus | reverse complement strand
ATCACGGTACAGTTAATTTTAACAGTTTGGTCTATCTTACATCACTGTACAGTTAATTTCAACAGTTTGGTCTATCTTACATCACGGTACAGTTAATTTTAACAGTTTGGTCTGTTGTTGTTGTTTTTCTTACTTTATTCTGTTTCTTGAATCACCTTTTCATATCCCATGAGTGCTGGTTTTATATTCTGTCTATTAGACCTCATGTTAGGTTCATATTAAGTACAAGTCTCAGTCCTAATTCAACAGACATGCTGGTGCTGTAGAGTGTTAAGTACAAGTATGAACCTCAATTCAACACAGAAACTGGTGCTGTAGAGTGTTAAGTATAAGTCTCAGCCTTAATTCAACAGAAATACTTGTGCTGTACCGTGTTAAGTACAAGTATGAACCTCAATTCAACAGACATGCTGGTGCTGTAGAGTGTTAAGTACAAGTCTTAGCCTCACATCAACATAGAAACTGGTGCTGTAGAGTGTTAAGTACAAGTCTTAGCCTCACATCAACATAGAAACTGGTGCTGTAGTGTTAAGTACAAGTCTTAGCCTCACATCAACACAGAAACTGGTGG
>NW_013701426.1:0-571 GCF_000517525.1 Limulus polyphemus | reverse complement strand
GGTTTCTAACGTTGTAAGTCCGCAGACATGCCGCTGGGGGCTGAACAATGGATGGCTGATAAGACAGTTAATTTTTCAGAACTTTTGTTGTGTATGAAATGCTAAGTTGTTTAATAATTATAGGTTTGTCTGTTGTTAAACTCAAAACTTCACAATAAGCTATCTGTGTCGTGCTCACCACAGGGATCAAATCCCTAATTTCAGGTTAATAAGTCTTCGGGACTACCACTGAGCCACAGAGGGGGCGTAGTTATAAAACGTACCTTTTTAAAATGCAATAGGTCATTCAATGACATAGCAACAACTATGACATGTTTGTACGAAATACACATTGAAGTTAAATATAACGTGCATATATATATTGAATGTAAAAAAAAAAAAATCCATCACTTTTGTACCTGTCTTTCACGTCTGCGCCAGTTTTATTAGTCATAACATTCATAATGGTATGAGTACATAATTAAAATTACTAGTGAACACAAAAACAGCTACTGAAACATCAGGTAGTTAGTACTTGTTTTTTTATATATTTACACGTAGATGATAAAACTTTTTTAAGTTAGAAACTTAC
>NW_013701425.1:0-571 GCF_000517525.1 Limulus polyphemus | reverse complement strand
AAGTAGTAACGTGTTTGTCTCATACCTGAGATCTTTACATAAAGAAAGTAGTAATGTGTTTGTCTCTTACCTGAGATCGTTTCATAAAGAAAGTAGTAATGTATTTGTCTCTTACCTGAGATCGTTTCATAAAGAAAGTAGTAACGTGTTTGTCTCTTACCTGAGATCGTTATATAAGGAAAGTAGTAATGTATTTGTCTCTTACCTGAGATCGTTACATAAAGAAAGTAGTAATGTATTTGTCTCTTACCTGAGATCGTTACATAAAGAAAAGTAATAATGTGTTTGTCTCTTACCTGAGATCGTTACATAAAGAAAGTAGTAATGTATTTGTCTCTTACCTGAGATCGTTACATAAGAAAAGTAATAATGTATTTGTCTCTTACCTGAGATCGTTACATAAAGAAAGTAGTAACGTGTTTGTCTCTTACCTGAGATCGTTTCATAAAGAAAGTAGTAATGTATTTGTCTCTTACCTGAGATCGTTTCATAAAGAAAGTAGTAATGTATTTGTCTCTTACCTGAGATCGTTACATAAGATAACAGTGCCGTAGATAACAGTTCTAAGACC
>NW_013701424.1:0-571 GCF_000517525.1 Limulus polyphemus | reverse complement strand
ATGATACTACAATAACTGATACTGATATTTACCTATGTTATGTATATATGATACTACTGTAATTGATACTGATATTTACCTATGTTATGTGTATATATGATACTATTGTAATTGATACTGATATTTACCTATGTTATGTAGATATATATGATACTAAAGTAATTGATATGATATTTACCTATTTTATGTATATATGTGATACTACTGTAACTAATACTGATATTTACCTATGTTATATATATATATGATACTACAGTAACTGATACTGATATTTACCAATGTTATGTATATATGATACTACAGTAATTGATACTGATATCTACCTATGTTATGTATATATGATACTAAAGGAGCTGATACTGATATTTAACTATGTTATGTATATATGATACTACAGTAATTGATACTGATATGTACCTATGTAATGTATATATATGATACTACAGTAATTGATACTGATATTTAACTATTTTATATGTATATGATACTACTGTAATTGATACTGATATTTACCTATGTTATGTATATATATATATATATGATACTAAAGTAATTGATACTGATATTTACC
>NW_013701423.1:0-571 GCF_000517525.1 Limulus polyphemus | reverse complement strand
TAATGGTTTACTAAAGACAAGTTATAATCCTAGTTTACTAAAGACAAGTTATAATCCTGGTTTACTAAAGACAATTATCAATTCTGGCTTATTAAAGACAAGTTATAAGTTTGGTTTATTAAAGACAAGTTATAAGTTTGGTTTATTAAAGACAAGTTAAAATTCTGACTTACTAAAGACAAGTTATAATCCTGGTTTACTAAAGACAATTATCAATTCTGGCTTATTAAAGACAAGTTATAAATTTGGTTTACTAAAGACAAGTTAAAATTCTGGCTTACTAAAAACAAGTTAAAATTCTGACTTACTAAAGACAAGTTATAATTCTGGTTTACTAAAGACAATTATTAATTCTGGCTTATTAAAGACAAGTTAAAATTCTGGCTTACTAAAGACAGGTTATAATTCTGGTTTACTAAAGACAAGTTGTAATTCTGGCTTACTGAAGACAAGTTGTAATTCTGGCTTACTAAAGACAAGTTATAATCCTAGTTTACTAAAGGCAAATTATAATTCTGGTTTACTAAAGACAAGTTATAATCCTGGTTTACTAAACACAAGTATTAATTCT
>NW_013701422.1:0-571 GCF_000517525.1 Limulus polyphemus | reverse complement strand
ATATGGCATCGAAATAATATAGTCATGTATAACCTGGTAACTACAGTTTGTGTAACTAAATAACTCAAAAGTACCAACAAAGTACCATATGGCATCGAAATAATATAGTCATGTATAACCTGGTAACTACAGTTTGTGTAACTAAATAACTCAAAAGTACCAACTGAGCTTGCTTCTTGTTCAACCACTTTTAATGTCAATCCTCATATCGTGGGCTTTTCCTTTAAAAGCATCGTCTTTTTGCGATTGGTCGAGCAGTATGTACTGAGTTTCTAGCAATATGTTGACCAGAATCCGTCTTGTGCTGATCTGCGACCTTTTCTCCAAAGCCAGATACCCGCCGGTGGGTCATCGGAAAGTTTACAGACTTACAAAGATAAAATCAGGGGCTCGATTTTCCATGGTGTACAGAGCACATGCAGCACATTGCTTAGCTTTGGGCTAAAGTAATCATGCATCAGACTAAAACCAGACATTGTCTGGCACAGCCCCTATCGGCCTGGGTACACTTTACTGCGGATGACACAAAAGTTTAGTGTTTTTCATTCAAAATTTTATTAAACTACTTTTG
>NW_013701421.1:0-571 GCF_000517525.1 Limulus polyphemus | reverse complement strand
GTCATGCACTACGCTATAAAACATGTTTGTAGGTCTGACTTGCCACACTTCTTATGGTTAACTAACTGTAAACGTTAACATTAGCTTTATGTTTTTATTCAGATCTGTAGAAATATATAAATATATAATCTATAAATATCCCCCCCCAAAAAAAAGATGAAACGTTATATATAGTTTCGACCCCTGAAAATCATTATTTTCTGTGTAGTAGAAAATGGTTACAGCTTACAATAGTCAGATGTTTCTCGTCAGATTTCAGTTGATGACATCAACAGTTGTGCTTAGAAGTCGTCTCAGATTTCAGTTGATGACATCAACAGTTGTGTTTAGAAGTCGTCTCAGATTTCAGTTGATGACATCAGCAGTTGTGTTTAGAAGTCGTCTCTGATTCCAGTTGATGACATCAGCAGTTGTGTTTAGAAGTCGTCTCAGATTTCAGTTGATGACATCAGCAGTTGTGTTTAGAAGTCGTCTCAGATTTCAGTTGATGACATCAACAGTTGTGCTTAGAAGTCGTCTCAGATTTCAGTTGATGACATCAGCAGTTGTGCTTAGAAGTCGTCTCAGATTT
>NW_013701420.1:0-571 GCF_000517525.1 Limulus polyphemus | reverse complement strand
TCATTTATACAGTGCTCTGTGAACACAAATTAGTTTGCATAAATCAGTTAAATGCGAAAAATTAGGTGTCTATTTACTTGTGACCATTCAATGTACATATACACACATACATACATATTCACACATATATACATGCATATACATATATATATATATACACACATATTCACACATATATACATGCAAATACATACACATATATATATATATATATGTATATATACACACACATATACCTACATACATATACACACATTTATAGGTTACACAACTTGTTATGTCTTACAGAATGCATTTCATTTCTTTGTACTTAGACTTTAATGTAAATTCCACTTCATTTATCAGAAGAATAAAATCACTTTTCATTTTGCAGCATTGCATGTGTATCCATATCCACAAACACGATCCTGATATAAACTGTGGCATCTTTACAAAGGCGAACATTGCGTTAGTTGTCTGTATTAACTAACAGGATTTATACCAGCATTTACTTTTGCTTTGATCTAGTGTAAGAAAAATTTCACGTAGTTATTAAGTATTTAGACAAACACTAGGTTTACGACGTTTTATT
>NW_013701419.1:0-571 GCF_000517525.1 Limulus polyphemus | reverse complement strand
AGTAGCTTACAGTAACTTGCCATGATAACAGTAGCCTACTGAAACATCAGCTACAGTAACTTGCCATAATAACAGTAGCTTACTGAAACATCAACAACAGTAACTTGACATGATAACAGTAGCTTACTGAAACATCAACAACAGTAACTAGACATGATAACAGTAGCTTACTGAAACATCAACTACAGTAACTTGTCATGATAACAGTAGCCTACAGTAACTTGCCATGATAAAAGTAGCTTACTGAAACATCAGCTACAGTAACTTGACGTGATAACAGTAGCCTACTGAAACATCAACTACAGTAACTTGTCATGATAACAGTAGCTTACTGAAACATCAACTACAGTAACTAGACATGATAACAGCAGCTTACTGAAACATCAACTACAGTAACATGACATGATAACAGTAGCTTACTGAAACATCAGCTACAGTAACTTGCCATAATAACAGTAGCTTACTGAAACATCAACTACAGTAACTTGTCATGATAACAGTAGCCTACAGTAACTTGCCATGATAACAGTAGCTTACTGAAACATCAACTACAGTAACTTGTCATGATAAC
>NW_013701418.1:0-571 GCF_000517525.1 Limulus polyphemus | reverse complement strand
AAAGTAGTAAATGAGTAACACATTAAGAAAGTAGTAAATGAGTAACACAATAAGAAAGTAGTAAATGAGTAATACATTAAGAAAGTAGTAAATGAGTAACACATTAAGAAAGTAGTAAATGAGTAACACAATAAGAAAGTAGTAAATGAGTAACACATTAAGAAAGTAGTAAATGGGTAACACGTTAAGAAAGTAGTAAATGAGTAACACGTTAAGAAAGTAGTAAATGGGTAACACATTAAGAAAGTAGTAAATGAGTAACACGTTAAGAATGTAGTAAATGAGTAACACAATAAGAAAGTAGTAAATGGGTAACACATTAAGAAAGTAGTAAATGAGTAACACGTTAAGAAAGTAGTAAATGAGTAACACATTAAGAATGTAGTAAATGAGTAACACGTTAAGAAAGTAATAAATGAGTAATACATTAAGAAAGTAGTAAATGGGTAACACATTAAGAAAGTAGTAAATGGGTAACACATTAAGAAAGTAGTAAATGGGTAACACATTAAGAATGTAGTAAATGAGTAACACATTAAGAAAGAAGTAAATGAGTAACACATTAAGAAAG
>NW_013701417.1:0-571 GCF_000517525.1 Limulus polyphemus | reverse complement strand
ACATCTTACGTTAACTACTGAATCTGTGACAAAAATGAAGGTAGTTTTAGCCTAGATTACATCTTACGTTAGCTACTGAATCTGTGACAAAAGTGAAGGTAGTTTTAGCCTAGATTACATCTTAGTTAACTACTGAATCTGTGACAAAAGTGAAGGTAGTTTTAGACTAGATTACATCTTAGTTAACTACTGAATCTGTGACAAAAGTGAAGGTAGTTTTAGACTAGATTACATCTTACGTTAACTACTGAATCTGTGACAAAATTGAAGGTAGTTTTAGACTAGATTACATCTTAGTTAACTACTGAATCCTTTTTTTCTAGAGATTAAATAGTCGTTGCCTTTACATCATTTTATTTAAATCATAAATTTACAACCCATGGTCTTACCTTCTCCCAAAAGATCAAAACTTGTCTGATTGAACACGTGACTGCAGTTAACCAATCCCTGAGGACGAAGGCTGTCAGAAAACGTTATGAGAACTTTGTCGAGACTATCAGCAAACAAAGCAGTGATTGGCTGTGGAGCATTTGTCGCCTGTGTAGTTGTGGTAGGCTCAGCGGTTGTTGTT
>NW_013701416.1:0-571 GCF_000517525.1 Limulus polyphemus | reverse complement strand
CCCAGTAGACACTGTTAGTCCCCTAGACTGTACAAGCCCAGTAGACACTGTTAGTCCACCAGACTGTCAGACTGTACTAGCCCAGTAGACACTGTTAGTCCCCCAGACTGTACTAGCCCAGTAGACACGGGTACTAACAACTGGGCTAGTACAGTCTAGTGTCTAGGGTACTAACACTGGGCTAGTACAGTCTATGGACACTGTTAGTCCCCCAGACTGTACTAGCCCAGTAGACACTGTTAGTACCCCAGACTGTACTAGCCCAGTAGACACTGTTAGTCCACCAGACTGTACTAGTCCAGTTCCTAGAGATTCCTTCGGTGACTCCTCTGTGCGGCAACTTGTCCAATTCTTACAATGATTGCGATATAAGTACTTTTCCTTCAGTGATTGGTACGTAAGATGTTTTACCCAGTTCATGCAGCGATTCCTAGCCATGATATACTTAGATTATCTGGTAGTTTCTACGGTGATTATTCGTAAATTAGTGTAAATAAGTAGGTTTGTAGTATCAGGTAGAGGAACGGATATTATTAGACTGGTATACTGAAGTAGTTTGATAGACTGTGTA
>NW_013701415.1:0-571 GCF_000517525.1 Limulus polyphemus | reverse complement strand
CTAGATTAATGGTTCTTGTAACAGGAATAATACCAAGTGTACATTACATTATTGGTTCTTGTAACAGAATAATACCAAGTGTACACTAGATTAATGGTTCTTGTAACAGGAATAATACCAAGTGTACATTACATTATTGGTTCTTTTAACAGGAATAATACCAAATGTACACTAGATTAATGGTTCTTGTAACAGGAATAATATCAAGTGTACACCAGATTCTGGGTTCTTTTAACATGGGTAATACCAAGTGTACATTACAGATTATTGGTTCTTGTAACAGGAATAATACCAAGTGTACACTAGATTACTGGTTCTTGTAACAGGAATAATATCAAGTGTACACCAGATTCTGGGTTCTTTTAACATGGGTAATTACAAGTGTACATTACAGATTATTGGTTCTTGTAACAGGAATAATACCAAGTGTACACTAGATTATTGGTTCTTGTAACAGGAATAATATCAAGTGTACACCAGATTCTGGGTTCTTTTAACATGGGTAATACCAAGTGTACATTACAGATTATTGGTTCTTGTAACAGGAATAATACCAAGTGTACACTAGATT
>NW_013701414.1:0-571 GCF_000517525.1 Limulus polyphemus | reverse complement strand
CGTTTACATTACTATATATACTATTAAAATTAAGTTCTGATATCCAACAATTCTGAGTATAACATGATGCAAGGACTTGGTACTTCAACTATTCTACTATCTAGCGAAACCACAGCTAAGAGGGAACGGGCTTGGAGAAATCAGCGGGGAAAGAAGAAATAATATTTACAATTCAATGTACTGTGATAAAAATGAAGCGCAAAACCTATTATAATTGGTGGTCGGGCGTGGCCAAAGTGAATAGACAAGAGGGAAGATATATCTCTGCAACTAACAATATAAATTAGAGTTTGATCGTGGCGCCATCTATTGAGTATTACGTACACCAATAATTAGTAGAAACGCATTTAGTTTGGATAAATTTTGAACTTTCTAAACAGTCACATAATAGCAGAACATCTTTAGAGATATCAAACTTTAAGTAATTATATATTCCAAAATAAACTACTATGGTGAATTAAAATAAAATTACTTCAATAAAACTTAAAAAAACTTATCGAAGGGGAACGTAATGTTAAACACTATTCACACTGACGTTGTGTTTATTTAAGTACATTCTTCCCCTTGTATT
>NW_013701413.1:0-571 GCF_000517525.1 Limulus polyphemus | reverse complement strand
TAAAACTTCTCATCTAGTTGATGGTTGAACGTCTCGAATTTCATAGAAAACCCCGAGTAATGTGCAAGTGCTAGTAAAACTTCTCATCTAGTTGATGGTTGAACGTCTCCAATTTCATAGAAAACCTCAAAATTAGATTGTAATACCTTAGACCTTCAAGATACACCAGCGAGATCAGGGACTCGTGGAACGCATCTAGGTTAGTTCTAATTCTGATTAATATGATCAACATATGTCAATATGTTCATTTTCATAGTAATTCTTCTTTAGATGTCATAATATCAATCCGATAGTCTTAACTGTGTGGCTATGGTTATTTCTACAGTCAGAGGGTATCCATGTTTGACCTTAAGGTTTTCAGGTATGTGTAGGATGACATTAAAATAAATACTATAATTAGCTAACACATAATAGTAAATTGTTATAGAGACAGTTTCATTGATATCAGAGATGGAGAAAAATGCCATCCTTATAGGCACCCTTCCTTTGACAGTAGAAATAAATAAATCATTTCCTGAGCTGATTGAACCTGTCGTAGAAATATCATAGATGTTTCATACTTATAAATGTT
>NW_013701412.1:0-571 GCF_000517525.1 Limulus polyphemus | reverse complement strand
CCTTAACCTCCTATTTTCTTTTCATGTTTACAGTGATATCACATAAACCCATACCTTAACCTCCTATTTACCTTTCATGTTTACAGTGATGTCACATAAACCCATACCTTAACCTCCTATTTACCTTTCGTGTTTACAGTGATGTCACATGAACCCATACCTTAACCTCCTATTTTCTTTTCATGTTTACTTCAAGTTGTTACAATAATATACTCCACCTGAAACTAACAAGTAATACGTACAACATGTATTATAAATTTCTATATTACAGCTAAACTTGCTTTAACTTCCACACAAAGCTCTACCTACACGTTTTCATAAACACTCCTAATCTTAACTAACACACATGAAATACTCCACAGGAACGGTGGTTGTAATGTAGTTCTTATCCTTTCTCTCTGTGATTTCCGCTCAAACAGATAAAATTCTTACCTCGTGAACACCGGAACACAAATAACCTAGATCGTAAGCTTTCCATCATTACTGGCTAAAGGGATCAGTCGCCACTTTCATGAACAAATTATTGTACGAGTAAGTAGCAGTTCGTATCATCCTAACCAATCTGCCGTTT
>NW_013701411.1:0-571 GCF_000517525.1 Limulus polyphemus | reverse complement strand
AACAACGATATATACATATATGGTAAATAAAAACTTCTGAGTCAACATTTACAACGATATATATATGGTAATTATACCTTGTGATTAAAAATTCACAACGATATATATAAATGGTAAATAAAAACTTTGATTAAAAATTCAAATCGATATATATATATCGTAAATAAAAATTTCTGATTAAAAATTCACATGGATATATATATAGTAAACAAATTCTGAGTTAAAATTTACAACTATATATATATGGTAATTAAAACTTGTGAATAAACATTTAGATCGATATATATATATATATCTATATAGATGGTAAATAAAAACTTCTTATTAAAAAATTTACAACGATATATATATGTGGTAAATAGAAACATCTGATTATAAATTAACAACGATATATATATGGTAAATAAAAACTTCTGATGCAACATTCTCAACGATATATATATATATATATATGTATATACATGGTAAATAAAAACATCTATGTAATAATTTACAACGATATGTATATATATATATATGTGGTAAATAAAAACTTCTGTTTAAAAAATCACATCGATATATATATATAAAT
>NW_013701410.1:0-571 GCF_000517525.1 Limulus polyphemus | reverse complement strand
GTATTTGTTTGTTATTTAGTTAATAAACCCTGAATATTATACCGACAGTATTTGTTTGTTATTTAGTTAATAAAGCTCATTATTCTACCGACAGTATTTGTTTGTTATTTAGTTAATAAACACTGAATATTCTGCCGACAGTATTTGTTTGTTATTTTGTTAGTAAACACTGAATATTCTACCGACAGTATTTGTTTGTTATTTAGTTAATAAACACTGAATATGCTACCGTCAGTATTTGTTTATTCCTTTAGTTAATAAACCTGAATATTCTACTGACAGTATTTGGTTGTTGTTTTGTTAATAAAGCTCATTATTCTACCGACAGTATTTGTTTGTTATTTAGTTAATAAACACTGAATATTCTACTGACAGTATTTGTTTGTTATTTAGTTAATAAACCCTGAATATTATACCGACAGTATTTGGTTGTTATTTAGTTAATAAAGCTCATTATTCTACCGACAGTATTTGGTTGTTATTTAGTTAATAAACACTGAATATTCTACCGACAGTATTTGGTTGTTATTTAGTTAATAAACATTGAATATTTTACCGACAGTATTTGGTT
>NW_013701409.1:0-571 GCF_000517525.1 Limulus polyphemus | reverse complement strand
GTACTATATTTTAGTAACAAAAAATACAGACAGTACTATATTTTTTGTTACTAAAATATAATACTGTCTGTATAATTGTTACTTTATACAGACAGTACTATATGTTAGTAACAATTATACAGACATTACTATATTTTAGTAACAATTATACAGACAGTACTTTATTTTAGTAACAGTTATACGGACAGTACTATATTTTAATAACAATTATACAGACAGTGCTATATTTTAGTAACAATTATACAGACAGTACTATATTTTAGTAACAATTATACAGACAGTACTATATTTTAGTAACAATTATACAGACAGTACTTTATTTTAGTAACAATTATCCAGACAGTACTTTATTTTAATAACAATTATACAGACAGTGCTATATTTTAGTAACAGTTATACAGATAGTACTATAGTTTAGTAACAGTTATACAGATAGTACTATAGTTTAGTAACAATTATACAGGCAGTACTATAGTTTAGTAACAATTATCCAGACAGTACTTTATTTTAATAACAATTATACAGACAGTGCTATATTTTAGTAACAGTTATACAGATAGTACTATAGTTT
>NW_013701408.1:0-571 GCF_000517525.1 Limulus polyphemus | reverse complement strand
GTGATTCAGGTAAAGAATTAATTTGTGAAAAATATTTAATTTACTAGACCAGTTTTTCATATTCATAGTTTGTTTTATGATTTATATATATGCAAAACATACTTGTTTTTTATGCAATAGAAGCTTAAAAATTCAAAGAAAAAATAAATAAGACAAAGATAAAAAGTATAACATTTTAAAAATTAACTTTTCATCACTAAGTTATAGTAAACCAGCATAACAAATATACAGATCGTTAAACATCTTGTGTTGGAGGAGTCAAGAACAACAAAGCCAATCAATGATTGCTAGAATTATTTTTCAACACATGGGAAACCTGAATGTTCATGGATGGAAAGTTTATCACATCCTAACTGAAGATCTTTTTCTTTTGCAGACCTCAAAGTAAGGAAAAATAATTTTAAAAAAATAATGATGACCAAAAAAAAACAATTTTTTGAAGTTTTGGTTGTAAACATATTTATACCATTATAAACTGAACATATGTTTGGCAGCATTAAATTTACTTTATTTTATTTTCTGTACACATTTCAGATGACTTTAATTCCACAGGTATTATTATTTTTGAAAC
>NW_013701407.1:0-571 GCF_000517525.1 Limulus polyphemus | reverse complement strand
CCCTGTTCTCTTATAAATACATATTAATTTGTTATATTTATTTGAGACCAACTTCTGGTGACATTATAATAATAAGGTTATAATACCTTACACCTGCTCTCATATAGCTATATTTTTATTTTTCAGTTTGTGAGGCAAGAAAAGGGAGATAAGTCTCACCCATAAGTCTGAGGGCTTATAACGCTAAAAGCCTCGTTTCGATACCCGTGGTGGGCACAGTACAGATAGCCCATTGTGTTACTTTGCGCTTAAGAACAAACAAATGAAGGAGGTTAAGTTTAGTAAATGATACATCCCTACTGCTATGTGGGCCCTACTCCTTCAAATACCTCCAAAATATATTTTATATTTTCCCAGTATATAACTTGTGATAATTATTATCCTGTTGCCGATTTCGTTTTTTCGGTGGGGAAATGCTTTGTTCGTTAAATAAGTGTATATTCACACAATACATACATGTAAGTATTGACTACACACACACACATATATATTGTAAACATAATTGATGGTTTTATGACATAATATATATGTAATATTATATACTAGCATTAAATTAGTATTGTTACGTCTC
>NW_013701406.1:0-571 GCF_000517525.1 Limulus polyphemus | reverse complement strand
TTTACAGGTACAATAAGGCCAACTTTCTCAACTTTTGCTAATGTTAACACGCACAAGAAGACCAACTTTCTCAACTTTCACTAATGTTTACAGGTACCACAAGACCAACTTTCTCCTTTCATGTTTATGTGTACCACAAGATAAAAGTTCTTGACTTTCAGTAATGTTTACATGTATTCAGAATGCAACATTAATATGTACCCTGTGCTAAATGTCTCTAAACATCACATTGCAGCCCAAAACCATTCAGCATGTTCTTTTGCTTATATTGTCTAGTTACTTGTAAATCATGTGGCCGACTTATACCAAGTTACCAAACAGACCTCTGTCAGACCAGGATTCGTGTCTCAGTTGGGAAGTTACAAAGAATTAAAGTAACTTACTGGTACGTGCCATGTTAAACAGCTTACTTCATCCAATGCTAGTTATAAAATAACATAAATGATCTAGATGGATTGAAACAGTGTTTATATATATTGCTTATTAGTAGTTTAGACAAGGCATTTTACAGTCTGCTTGGATCTCTACATCCACACACACACACACACATATATATATATATATATATATA
>NW_013701405.1:0-571 GCF_000517525.1 Limulus polyphemus | reverse complement strand
ATACGTTTACGTTCATTCAGATCAAAGTACGAATATTATACAAACAGAGTGACTAATTACGGCCCCAAATGAAACGTTCACATGAACCCGTTCTGAGATATGTTTACGTTCATTCAGATCAAAGTACGAATATTATACAAACAGAGTGACTAATTACCGGCCCCAAATGAAACGTTCACATGAACCCGTTCTGAGATACGTTTACGTTCATTCAGATCAAAGTACGAATATTATACAAACAGAGTGACTAATTATTGACACCACAAGAAACATGATTTTATCATAATTGAGTGGTCGTGGTGTTTTTATTTACATTGAAAACTCGTACGTGAGTTTTGTAAACACAAATAATTGATTATCTTAATGATGACACGGGTTCCTAATATTCCTTCCCTCTCGTGTAAGGAGACTTAGTGTTTTCTAAGGAATTACTTTCATGGTATTGGGGGGGGGGGGAACATAACTACTTCCTTTCAATATACACACGCGCGCGCGACAACAGCACGGAACTGTAACCATGGTAACGTATGTCTATAATGGTTTTTATTTAGCTGCACATTAAACAATCTGT
>NW_013701404.1:0-571 GCF_000517525.1 Limulus polyphemus | reverse complement strand
GCCATCTCTTTTATCATTCTAAATATTAAAATATTTTCTAACAAGAATGTTGTTTTTCCTTTGAAGTCCTGCAGCTATCATTATTAGTACATAAAAGATTCATTCGAAATGTTACTAACTAAATTTAAGAAAATTATCTCTACAAAAAACAGCATCCAAAACACAAATGTTTGTATAGTTTCAAGTCTTCCATCAAAATATCCGAGTCTTCTAATGAAGACAAACACTGTAATCAGGACAAAAAACAAGTTATTCACGTGAGTCCAATATTTCGGATTACAGTTATTTCATCATCAACATTGTCCGAGAACAGCGAATATTGAGTTATATTAGTACAAATTAAATCTTAAAGATATCATTGTCCATGCAAAAAGGAATTACACCCCGTCAAAGAAAGTTTGTCATACATGCAATAAAAATTGTTGTCTAACATGCAATTTTATAAAACCACCGATTCTTTTACTGACAAATATGACCATAAACTTTTTTGTAAGAGGTGTAGACCAATCAATCAGTCATGAAGATATCCAGAAAAAAAACAGATCGTGAACTCAATACTAAAGTACACACA
>NW_013701403.1:0-571 GCF_000517525.1 Limulus polyphemus | reverse complement strand
AGGGTTACCAAGTCTTGTTATTTCTCACAGATTTATAGAAGAAATAACAGACTTGGTAACCCTATAGGGCTACCAACTCTGATATTTCTCACAGATTTGGGCTTCGCTCTCTTTACGGTCACTTTAATATTTACTGATGTTTTGTGCCACTATAGCTTTTTAACAGAACTACATTGTTTAATGTTGGTTGGCCAAGGAGTAGTTTGTTTAGGTCTTGTTTTGAGAGCATGTATGACTTATTCTTCTTGTGAAATCTGGCAACCCTGACAGAGAGTCCACAATATGTTGACTTTCAGCAAGCTTAATACTGCTGTAAATCCATCATAGTTTTCCTACATTTTTAATGTGTATATAAAACCATCTAGAGTACTTGTATAAGTGTTAGTATTCTCATTAACCACCTTAATATAAACCAACAACAGTTGTTGCTTCGTTAATGGTTACTAAATTCAGACATTATTTACTTTCAATAATACAAATAATCAGGGTTATGTTTATTTTGTAATTTAACATATTATATTTAGTGCTAGCATGGATTAAGTAAAACATGCAAAGTGAGATTCACAGCCTT
>NW_013701402.1:0-571 GCF_000517525.1 Limulus polyphemus | reverse complement strand
TTAATAATCGTACCAGTAGTTGGAACAAGAACTTCAGAAGGAAAAAGAAACCAGCTAAAGACTGTGATGTTAAAACGGTTTCCTTTAGGTTGTAAGTGTGTTTCATTGAGATGACTTGCGATATGATCTTATATTGGTTTAAGGTATTTGTTGTTAAACATAAAGCTACACAATAGACTGTCTGTGATCTGCGTTATAAGCATTAGACTGTAATGGTTGTTAAATTATATTGTGTAAAGAAAATTTACTTACAAAAAATTCTCCTTGAGCTTTATAAAGGGTTCCCAAATCAAAGTACAACATCCTATCAACTATTGCCCTCTTCTGGGCGTCTTTAGGATAGAGGGAGCTGTCTGGAGAATATTTGTTGACTAGGTACTGCATGATAGCTCGGCTAATTAAAAAAAAACAACATCAAATTAACAATTCAATACTTTCTTACTGTGTACTTTATTTCCACACATAACTGTAATATTTCATATAACAGTTTAATGTAGGTAGGATTTCTACATTTACCTTTCCCACATGTAACTGTAATATTTCATCTAACAGTTTAGTGTAGGTAGGATTT
>NW_013701401.1:0-571 GCF_000517525.1 Limulus polyphemus | reverse complement strand
TAGTCTATAATAGATGAAGGGAGAATAACATGTAGTCTATAGCAGATGAATGGTGAGTAGCATGTAGTCTATAGCAGGTGAATGGTGAGTAACATGTAGTCTATAGCAGATGAATGGTGAGTAACATGTAGTCTATAGCAGGTGAATGGTGAGTAACATGTAGTCTATAGCAGATGAATGGTGAGTAACATTCTATTCTATAGCAGATGAATGGTGAGTAACATGTTGTCTATAGTAGATGAATGGTGAGTAACATGTAGTCTATAGCAGATGAATGGTGAGTAACAGGTAGTCTATAGCAGATGAATGGGGAGTAACATGTAGTCTATAGCAGGTGAATGGTGAGTAACATGTAGTCTATAGTAGATGAATGGTGAGTAACAGGTAGTCTATAGCAGATGAATGGGGAGTAACATGTAGTCTATAGCAGGTGAATGGTGAGTAACATGTAGTCTATAGTAGATGAATGGTGAGTAACATGTTATCTATAGCAGATGAATGTCGAGTAACATGTAGTCTATAGCAGATGAATGGTGAGTAACATGTAGTCTATAGCAGATGAATGGTGAGT
>NW_013701400.1:0-571 GCF_000517525.1 Limulus polyphemus | reverse complement strand
TTATTAGAGTAATAAAGAGTATTTACACGTAATTAGGAATCATTTTAAATAATTAGATATTATGTTAGTATTAATGAACATGGTTGTTTTAAACTTATGGAAAAGGAACAAGATTACAACTTATATTCTTTATTTTAGAGTAAACAATAACTATTTACACGTAATTATGAGTCATTTTAAATAACAAGATATTATCTTAGTGTTCAAGAACATGGACATGTAAATACTTTTTTTTACTCTAATATAAAGAATATAAGTTGTAATATTGTTCCTTTTTCATAAGTTTAACACATCTGTTTTCATGTACACTAAGATAATATCTAGTTATTTAAAGTAACTCCTAATTACGTAAATATTCTTTGTTTACTTTAAAACAAAGAATATGAGCTGTAATCTTGTTTCTTCTTAGTATGTTTAACAGAACCATGTTCATGTATTCTGAGATAATATCTAATTATTTAAACTGACTACTTATTACGTGTAAATACTCTTTGTTTACTCTAAAATAAAAAACATAGGCTGTAATCATGTTACTTCTTCATGTGTTTAACACCAAATTATGAGTCGCTTT
>NW_013701399.1:0-571 GCF_000517525.1 Limulus polyphemus | reverse complement strand
CTTATAAAATAATTACCACAATTTCGATTGTTTTTACTCTAGATTAGAGAATGTTCGATTTGTTTTTGCTTTTTTACGGTACATAATATTTTTCGTTAAGGTTATAATGTCTCAGTTTTCAGTATTTCATAGAAATAAGCACAATACGATACTTTTCTATTATTTTGGCGTCAAAAAAGCACTTTTTTCGTTTTTCAAAAAAATCATATTTTCACCGAAAAGCCAAAATTTGGTAAAAATATGGGCTATAGCCTTGAAAAAAATTGTTTTTCTTCATATTTCAACACAAAGATGCCCTTGATGTAACACTTTCAAAATGGATATCGTTTCATCAAAATTCCCAATAGTTATTTCATAATATCTAATCAAAATTTTGCTTATCTTCGACTTACTGTATTTTATTTCTCTTCGGTTATATTCTAAACAAAGAAGAGCTTTAAAAAAAAGATTATTGAAACAGAATCCCATAATTTAAAAGGCCATGACGTCTTCTTATAAAATTATTACCACAATTTCGATTGTTTTTACTCTAGATTAGAGAATGTTCGACTTGTTTTTGCTTTTTTACGGT
>NW_013701398.1:0-571 GCF_000517525.1 Limulus polyphemus | reverse complement strand
ATATAGCGAGTTTTAGTGCACTGTGATACTTTTTAACTGATAGACACTGGAGAAGGTAGCTAGTTAAAATCATACAAGGTCAACTTTTGGGTTATTTGTGGATAAATGGTACGATTTGATCATTCCTCTTATAATGCGCCCACGAAACGCGAGTCGTGGATTTACACTCCAGTACGCTAACCATTAGTCCACGTCCGGCCTTCTAGAAATAACCGCAAGTGAAAAAGTGACGATACACAGTTGCTAAGCATTATTGCACTGTTAACCCTTACAATAGTATTCATATGAATTTATTAGCTAAACTTCTATATTTTTATTCGTTTAATGTGTCTTGATCTTTTCTTATATTTCAGTAAAGAAAATGAATCTAAGACTTTAGCTTCTTCACGTAGCTCCCTGAATTATGCACCCCAGCGGTACAGAGGTGAACTTACACTGCTATAAACCGGGTTTCGATACTCGTGGTGGGCAGAGTATATATAGCCTATTGTGTAGCTTTGTGTTTAACTACAAACTTTGAATTAAAGCGACAGTGCCGCTATATTATTTTTCTAGCATATACTTTATTGAT
>NW_013701397.1:0-571 GCF_000517525.1 Limulus polyphemus | reverse complement strand
TAACCAGATTGTTATTTAAATCTAGAGACGGCTATACCTGAACCAATGTGTGTGTGTGTGTGTGTAGGGAGGATGTCTAACCAGATTGTTTATTTAAATCAGATACGGCTATACCTGAACCACTGGCAGTATCTACCAGTTAGTTTATTCCACTGTGTGCATAAGACGTCTTCTAGGTAAACAAATAAACATGTCCACAAACATACTTTGATGGCCTGGAATTCGTAGATTACATACCATGTATGCCTTTCTAAGTAAATAACATGTTTGAGATAAAGTTATTTAGATGTATTTGTTGTTTCCATTTTCTAAGCAAAAGCGTTTAGCATTATAATTAAATACTGAGAACAGTACAAACACAAATACGGATCTCAGGTCACGATGAACAAGATGACTGTTATACAGATCTCAGGGCACGTGGAACAAGATGACTGTCGTACAGATCTCAGGTCACATGGAACAAGATGACTGTCGTACAGATCTCAGGTTACGTGGAACAAGATGACTGTCGTACAGATCTCGGGTCACATGGAACAAGATGACTGTCGTACAGATCTCAGGTCACGTGGAA
>NW_013701396.1:0-571 GCF_000517525.1 Limulus polyphemus | reverse complement strand
GTATATACTGTCTGTCTTACTCCACTCTCTCTAGTTCTACTATCTTGTTAACAATATCTACTGTCTCTGGTTCTACCATATTGTTAACAGTATCTACCGTCTTACTCCACTCCCTCTAGTTCTACCACATTGTTAACAGTATATACTGTCTGTCTTACTCCACTCTCTCTAGTTCTACTATCTTGTTAACAATATCTACTGTCTGTTTTACTCCACTCTCTTTAGTTCTACTACATTGTTAACAGTATCTACTGTCTGTTTTACTCCACTATCTCTAGTTCTACCACATTGTTAACAATGTATACTGTCTGTTTTACTCCACTCTCTTTAGTTCTACCATATTGTTAACAGTATCTACCGTCTTACTCCACTCCCTCTAGTTCTACTATATTGTTAACAATATCTACCATCTTACTCCACTCTCTCTAGTTTTGAAGAGAAAATCACATCATTTTCACAATAAAACAAATAAGCACATGAAAAATGCAATAAAAGTTTGATAAAACTAACTATATATAAACAAAAGACAACTGAATAACTAAAGTACATTTTTTGGTAATGAAAGAGAGTA
>NW_013701395.1:0-571 GCF_000517525.1 Limulus polyphemus | reverse complement strand
GTTACTACATCAGAAAAAAACGATACATTTTATTCGCATGTTACTACATTAGAAAAGAGCGATAAATTTCATTCACTTGTTTCTACATTAGAAAAGAGCGATAAATTTTATTCGCATGTTACTACATCAGAAAAGAGCGATACATTTTATTCGCATGTTACTACATCAGAAAAGAGCGATACATTTTATTCGCATGTTACTACATCAGAAAAAACGATAAATTTCATTCACTTGTTACTACATTAGAAAAGAGCGATAAATTTCATTCACTTGTTACTACATTAGAAAAGAGCGATAAATTTTATTCGCATGTTACTACATCAGAAAACAGCGATACATTTTATTCGCATGTTACCACATTAGAAAGAGCGATAAATTTCATTCACTTGTTACTACATCAAAAAAGAACGATAAATTTCATTCACTTGTTACTACATCAGAAAAGAACGATAAATTTTAGTCGCGTATTACTACATTAGAAAACAGCGATAAATTTCATTCATTTGTTACTACATTAGAAAAGAACGATAAATTTTAGTCGCGTATTACTACATTAGAAAACAGCGATAAA
>NW_013701394.1:0-571 GCF_000517525.1 Limulus polyphemus | reverse complement strand
AAATAAGTATCATTGAACAGGTCGAGTGTAAAGAAACAGATAACAAGAAATGAAAAACCTGGTAGTATTTTATACATTAATGTATAGCACCATCCCAGCGTTTAAAGAACTAGAAATGAAAAACCTGGTGTATTTTATATATTAATGTACAGCACCATCCCACGTTTAAAGAACAAGAAATGAAAAACCTGGTGTATTTTATATATTAATGTATAGCACCATCCTAACGTTTAAAGAACAAGAAATGAAAAACCTGGTATATTTTATATATTAATGTATAGCACCATTCCAGCGTTTAAAGAACAAGAAATGAAAAACCTGGTGTATTTTATATATTAATGTATAGCACCATCCTAACGTTTAAAGAACAAGGAAATATACGACCTGGTGTATTTTATATGTTAGCGTAAAGCACGATCCAAACGTTTAAAGAACAAGGAAATGTACGACCTGATGTATTATATATATATTAATGTGTAGAACACCCCATTGAAAAGATACATAGCATCAAAAACTGTATATGTGTCGTTTCTTACTGTACATTTAATTTCTTATATAAAACCACTGTTAT
>NW_013701393.1:0-571 GCF_000517525.1 Limulus polyphemus | reverse complement strand
AGTATAGTGTGATCTGGCTATGCTTCATGGATAATATAGTGTGATCTAGCTGTGTTTCATGGATAGTATAGTGTGATCTAGCTATGCTTCATGGATAAATAGTGTGATCTAGCTATGCTTCATGGATAGCTATCCATGAAGCATAGCTAGATCACACTATACTATCCATGAAGCATAGCCAGATCACACTATACTATCCATGAAGCATACCTAGATCACACTATACTATCCATGAAGCATACCTAGATCACACTATTCTATCCATGAAGCATAGCTAGATCACACTATACTATCCATGAAGCATAGCTAAATCACACTATACTATCCATGAAGCATAGCCAGATCACACTATACTATCCATGAAGCATAGCCAGATCATACTATACTATCCATGAAGCATACCTAGATCACACTATTCTATCCATGAAGCATAGCTAGATCACACTATTCTATCCATGAAGCATAGCTAGATCACACTATTCTATCCATGAAGCATAGCTAGATCACACTATTCTATCCATGAAGCATAGCTAGATCACACTATTTATAGTGTGATCTAGCTATGCTTCAT
>NW_013701392.1:0-571 GCF_000517525.1 Limulus polyphemus | reverse complement strand
TTTTTTATACTGATTGATAAATTTGTAACGATTCTTATTTTGATTGATAATTGTTTTATGTTTTTTATATTGTATGATATTTTGTATTGTTTTTCTATATTGATTGTATTATTTTTTATATGGATTGATAAATATGTACTTTTTTATAATGATTGATAAATTTGTAACGATTCTTATTTTGATTGATAATTTTTTTATATTTTTTATATAGATTGATAAATTTGTACTGTTTTTTATATAGATTGGATAAATTTGTACTGTTTTTATATTGAATTATAAATGTGTACTGTATTTTATATTGATTGATAAATTAGTACTGTTTTTTATATTGTATGACAAATAATATTATTTTTTATGAATTGACAAACCTGTTTTGTTTTTTATATTGTTTTATAAATTTGTACTGTTTTATATATTGTATGAGAAATAATATTATTTTTTATGAATTGACAAACCTGTTTTGTTTTTTATATTGTTTTATAAATTTGTACTGATTTTGATAAAGATTGATAAATTTGTATTGTTTTTTATATTTATTCATAAATTTGTAATGTTTTTTTATAATGATTGA
>NW_013701391.1:0-571 GCF_000517525.1 Limulus polyphemus | reverse complement strand
ATATCATTTCGGTCTAAATGATCGATGATTGAAAAAATCGATTGCTTGTAGCAATCTAGAGTGAACCAGTGTTACCACAAACCACTAATCGATTGATTTATCATCACTGGTTGCAAGCAAGCACATTATTCAGATTTCGTTACGTCCATCTGATGAGCTGCAACCACAGCGAAACCGGTCATGGGCTACGAATGAGAATGATGTGCTCACAACTCTTTCATTAATGACTTACTTACTTACTTAATCCTTTTTCGCCCCCGGTGGAGCATAAGGCGTACTGAGCTCGTTCCAGGTCTTCCCGACAGTCTGATTTCAGATTCGATGAATCTTTTCCAAGTAGTAGCAGGCCTTCCTCTGTGTCTCTTCCCAAGGGGGTGACCAGCTCAAAGCGATGTGGGTATTACGGCTTCCGCTCATTCAAAGGACGTGACCTAGCCACTTCCAACGTCTTCGCTTCACCTCATCCACGATGCTGTTGAGCTTGGACAGACGCTGCAGCTGGTGGTTTGAGACATGTTGTTCCCAAGAGATCTTCAGAATACGGCGAAGACATCTTATCTCGAAGCCTCTC
>NW_013701390.1:0-571 GCF_000517525.1 Limulus polyphemus | reverse complement strand
GTGGCGCCTGGCCATTGAAAACTGATAATATATGTGGCGCCTGGCCATTGAAAACTGATGATATATGTGGCGCCTGGCCATTGAAAACTGATGATATATGTGGCGCCTGACCATTGAAAACTGATGATATATGTGGCGCCTGACCATTGAAAACTGATGATGCCTGGCCATTCTTCGTATGTCGTATCCTGGTGATCCCTGATATTGGACGAAAGGCCTTGTCGGCACTGGATATGGTAAGTGTAGTGTGGTTGACATATGGTAATATAATCTCCTTTGCTTTCACTGATGGGTTCTTAGAAACAGGTGAGTGTTATAAATAAGAGAGAAACACAGCTAGATAAATTTGTACATATGTTCCTGTTCGAGGACTTGTGTAGAAGTACTGACTGATTTCACCTAAAGGTTGTTTAATTCTAATAACTTAAGATTAAAAGTACAGAAGATTGTATAACAACACATCGCCAAGCTCTATCTGTTATACCCAGTGCCGACAAGGTCTTTCGCTCAATACCCAGAGCTGTTCGAGTTGTCTGACATGCGATAGACATAGTATTGGCTGAGTTTGTTT
>NW_013701389.1:0-571 GCF_000517525.1 Limulus polyphemus | reverse complement strand
CGGATAATATGTAGATAGTACAATATTACATATGTATAGTATGTAGATAGTACAATATTACATACGGATAATATGTAAGATAGTACAATATTACATATGTATAATATGTAGATAGTACAATATTACATATGGATAATATGTAGATAGTACAATATTACATATGTATAATATGTAGATAGTACAATATTACATATTAATATGTAGATAGCACAATATTACATACGGATAATATGTAGATAGTACAATATTACATATGTATAATATGTAGATAGTTATGTAATATTGTAATATCTACATACTATACATATGTACTATCTACATATTATCCATATGTAATATTGTACTATCTACATATTACAATATTACATATGTATAATATGTAGATAGTACAATATTACATACGGATAATATGTAGATAGTACAATATTACATATGTATAGTATGTAGATAGTACAATATTACATACGGATAATATGTAGATAGTACAATATTACATACGGATAATATGTAGATAGTACAGTATTACATACGGATAATATGTAGATAGTATAATATTACATACGGATAATAT
>NW_013701388.1:0-571 GCF_000517525.1 Limulus polyphemus | reverse complement strand
AATTATATACTTCGTTGTTAATGCTAGGCTTGCATGAATTATATACTTGGTAGTTAATGCTAGGTTGGGCTTGCATGAGTTATGTATTTCGTTGTTAATGCTAGGTTGGGCTTGCATGAGTTATATACCTGGTTGTTAATGCTAGGTTGGGCTTGCATGAATTATATACTTCGTTGTTAATGCTAGGTTAGGCTTGCATGACTTATATACTTGGTAATTAATGCTAGGTTAGGCTTGCATGACTTATATACTTGGTTGTTAATGCTAGGTTAAGGTGGCATGACTTATATACTTGGTTGTTAATGCTATGTTGGGCTTGCATGAATTATATACTTGGTTGTTAATGCTAGGTTAGGCTGGCATGACTTATATAGTTGGTAGTTAATGATAGGTTGGGCTTGCATGAATTATATACTTGGTAGTTAATGCTAGGTTGGGCTTGCATGGGTTATATGCTTGGTAGTTAATGCTAGGTTTGGCTTGCATGACTTATATACTTGGTTGTTAATGCTAGGTTGGGCTTGCATGAATTATATACTTGGTTGTTAATGGTAGGTTGGGCTTGCATGAA
>NW_013701387.1:0-571 GCF_000517525.1 Limulus polyphemus | reverse complement strand
ATATGTTTAACTGGATGATACCTAACCACTCTTCAAGTGCATTATACATATAGTGCTGATCATTGAGTAAATGTTTAACTGGATGATATTTAACTTCAGAAACAACTATATTATACATATAGTGCTGATCATTGAGTAAATGTTTAACTGGATGATATTTAAGTTCAGAAACAATTATATTATACATATAGTGCTGATTATTGATGTATATTTTTAACTGGATGATACTTAACCCCCAAAATAAGTATATTATACATATAGTGCTGATCATTGATGTGTTTGTTTAACTGAATGATACCTAACCCCTCTTCTAGCAGCTTCATTCAGAAGTGACATTATAAAACATAACACCCATATTACAGTGTTTTTAGCAGTACAAGACTGCTTAATAAAATACACAATTTCTTAGGGGCGCTCACTTTGAATGAAGAGATATAGCTTAAAATTAAATTATGAATTCAGATGACTGAAAGATAGAACATCAAAATTATCTTAGCTACATCATGAATAAAAGTATAAAATAATTATTTTCTCTGTAACGCAGCTTAAGTTTCATATCCACCATCAGGGG
>NW_013701386.1:0-571 GCF_000517525.1 Limulus polyphemus | reverse complement strand
AAACCGTAAAATAATTTCAATTACCAAACTATGGGTTACTGAGGACAATAGATAACCTATAGTTCACTGGAGACTGTTGATAACCTATAAACCATAAAATAATTTCAATTACCAAAACTATGGGTTACTGAGGACAATAGATAACCTATAGTTCACTGGAGACGGTTGATAACCTATAGTACCTAGATTATCCACATCAGAGTTCACTGGAGACTGTTGTAACCTGACTACTGTACCTTGATTATCTACACAAACATTTACGGGTTAAAATCATGGCTAGGGATTATATTTCACGTTATCTAAATCATTACATAATGATGTATATTTTACGATACATTCTTCAGGGCCGGTTGTTATTAAAATACATGTTCTGAAAAACAAACAACAAGAATTAAAGAACAGCTTATTGTAAACCCATTTGGAATGTCTTCGGTTTGACAGCTTATAGTAAACCCATTTGGAATGTCCTCGGTTTAACAGCTTATAGTAAACCCGTTTGGAATGTCCTCGGTTTAACAGCTTATAGTAAACCCGTTTGGAATGTCCTCGGTTTAACAGTTTGTAGTAAACC
>NW_013701385.1:0-571 GCF_000517525.1 Limulus polyphemus | reverse complement strand
TCACGGCCAACTGAACAGCGCAATCAGGCAGCGGCCAGATCACGGCCAACTGAACAGCGCAATCAGGCAGCGGCCAGATCACGGCCAACTGAACAGCGCAATCAGGCAGTGGCCAGATCACGGCCAACTGAACAGCGCAAGCACGCGATCAGGCAGTGGCCAGATCACGGCCAACTGAACAGCGCAAGCACGCCATCAGGCAGCGGCCAGATCACGGCCAACTGAACAGCGTAAGCACGCCATCAGGCAGCGGCCAGATCACGGCCAACTGAACAGCGTAAGCACGCGACCAGGCAGCGATCAAATGATGACCAAATGATCTACGTTGGGTGTTCAATTCAAACCTATCAAATCTGTAAGTTACCGTTTTGTAATGAGGGCACGTGCTTGATGCACGTTACTATGAAAATAATCCTGCGTTCATGTGCGTACTAATAACAAATTCAAGTAGATTAGCACACCCGTTCATGAAACCCAAAGTGCTGAAACTAAATATTTCTTCAATCTTCAAGTATCACTGGTACAAAAAGTTCATATTTCTATACGACGAAGCCTGGAAATTTGACCTGAA
>NW_013701384.1:0-571 GCF_000517525.1 Limulus polyphemus | reverse complement strand
ATCGAAACCCGGATTCTAGCATTGTAAGTCCGCAGACATAGCGCTGTGCCACTGGGGGAGGGGGCTTAAATTATGCAATACAGAGTTATTATAGAAACAAAACTTTCAAAATATGGAAAATAAATTCGTCATATCTCTACGTGTTACATTTCAGGCAACGATAAATGTGTTAAAATTTCCCCAAGTTAATTTTCAAATATTGTTTTTGCTAATGTAGTTTTTAGCGCAAAGATACACAATGGGTTATCTGCGCTCTGTCCACAGAGTGAAGAATCTAACAATGGGCTTTAGTGTTGCAAATTCGGAAACTTGCCGCTGTCTCATTGGGGGAAAATTTTCGAATAACAAACATATTTAAATTTCGATTTTTACATATCTAATACAAATGTATTAGTTAGAAATTCCTGCGGATTTGTTTCTGATCGTATCTAAGTTTCACGGGGACAAACTGTAGATTCAAACAGGACCGTGTTCGGCTTAGAGTTAGCGTGCTAGGAGTGTGAATCCGAAGGTTCATAGTTCGTATCCTACGTGTGCCGTATTATAATAATAATAATAGTTATTCGTCTAT
>NW_013701383.1:0-571 GCF_000517525.1 Limulus polyphemus | reverse complement strand
GGTTGGTAGATTATCTACCAACCTTTAAACTATCTAATCAAACTATTGACTAGCTATCTACCAACCTTTAAACTGTCTAATCAAACTATTGACTAGCTATCTACCTACCTTTAAACTGTCTAATCAAACTATTGACTAGCTATCTACCTACCTTTAAACTATCTAATCAAACTATTGACTAGCTATCTACCAACTATTAAACTATCTAATCAAACTAGTTGTCAATAGTTTGATTAGATAGTTTAAAGGTTGGTAGATAGCTAGTGAATAGTTTGATTAGATAGTTTAAAGGTTGGTAGATAAGTTGTCAATAGTTTGATTAGACAGTTTAAAGGTTGGTAGATAAGTTGTCAATAGTTTGATTAGACAGTTTAAAGGTTGGTAGATAGCTAGTGAATAGTTTGATTAGATAGTTTAAAGGTAGGTAGATAAGTTGTCAATAGTTTGATTAGATAGTTTAAAGATTGGTAGATAGCTAGTCAATAGTTTGATTAGATAGATCTACCAACCTTTAAACTATCTAATCAAACTATTGACTAGCTATCTACCAACCTTTAAAAGCTAGTCAATA
>NW_013701382.1:0-571 GCF_000517525.1 Limulus polyphemus | reverse complement strand
AAGTTCACCTTCATTTCTCGCAAGAGCTTACCATGGAGCTTTTTTGATCCAATTAGATCGTACGTGTCGTCTGGACAATCTTGAGTTAGTTTTAACAACTTTTCGCAAGCAGGGGTGACATTCTGCCTGTACTTGTCGGAACTAAGTATCGGTTCTTTTTTATTTCAAGTGGAATAGTTTCCTTTTTTATATTTTTTTATTGGAAACCGATACCGAGTAATTTGATACTTTTTTTTTAATTTCTTTGCAATTTAATACGAATGGTGTATTAACATGTACCGTTAGTTTATATCAAAAAAGTTGATACTTCTTCATACACTGTGAATATAGGTCCTGGTAAAGGCGGGTGAGTATCTGTACTTCATTAGGGAGAATTTCAGCACTGTTTTTTTAAGCACATTGAACTGGTAATGTAAAACGCTGTAAAAACGGAACTTTGTTTATTCCAAATTATTACTGTTACCTTGTTGTATGTTTAATATTGGAAACTAAGGTTTTAGCGATTGTAATATCACTTTCACAAAATAGATTTTGTATGGTATCTCTCGTCCTTAATTAATGTACTTTTTTT
>NW_013701381.1:0-572 GCF_000517525.1 Limulus polyphemus | reverse complement strand
TTTACTACCGATACAGTTATACATTCACTGTTACCTTTACACAGGTACAGTTATACATTCACTGTTACCTTTACACAGGTACAATTATACATTCACTGTTACCTTTACACCGATACAGTTATACATTCACTGTTACCTTTACACCCGTACAGTTCTACATTCACTGTTACCTTTAACAGGTACAGTTATACATTCACTGTTACCTTTACACCAGTACAGTTATACATTTACTGTTACCTTTAAATAGGTACAGTTATACATTCACTGTTACCTTTAACAGGTACAGTTATACATTCACTGTTACCTTTACACCGATACAGTTATACATTCACTGTTACCTTTACACCCGTACAGTTATACATTCACTGTTACCTTTACACCGGTACAGTTATACATTCACTGTTACCTTTACACCCGTACAGTTATACATTCACTGTTACCTTTACACCCGTACAGTTATACATTCACTGTTACCTTTACACCGGTACAGTTATACATTCACTGTTACCTTTACACTGGTACAGTTATACATTCACTGTTACCTTTACACCGGTACAGTTATACATTCACTG
>NW_013701380.1:0-572 GCF_000517525.1 Limulus polyphemus | reverse complement strand
TAACTAGATATAAGAAGGTAGTTGTTTCTAGTATTATTCGCCATCTATGGCTAGATATAAAAAGGTAGTTGCTTCTAATATCATTCACCATCTGTAACTAGATATAAGAAGGTAGTTGCTTCTAATATCATTCATTTTCTGTAACTAGATATAAGAAGTTAGTTGTTTCTAATATCATTCACCATCTATAACTAGATATAAGAAGTAGTTGTTTCTAATATCATTCACCATCCGTAACTAGATATAAGAAGGTAGTTGTTTCTAATATCATTCACCATCTGTAACTAGATATAAAAAGGTAGTTGTTTCTAATATCATTCACAATCTATGGCTAGATATAAGAAGGTAGTTGTTTCTAATATCATTCACCATCTGTAACTAGATATAAAAACGTAGTTGTTTCTAATATCATTCACCATCTGTAACTAGATATAAGAAGTTAGTTGTTTCTAATATCATTCACCATCTGTAACTAGATATAAAAAGGTAGTTGTTTCTAATATCATTCACCATCTGTAACTAGATATAAGAAGTTAGTTGTTTCTAATATCATTCACCATCTGTAACTAGAT
>NW_013701378.1:0-572 GCF_000517525.1 Limulus polyphemus | reverse complement strand
TTGTTGTATTTTTTAGTTGTTCTGAAAGTAGAATAAAAGTAATGTAATAATTTTCATCAAATACTCAAACAAATTTATTAACTGAAATTCTCTAAAGCTTTTCTGTCTTTTTCTCAGAATTCATTTCAAAACTTTCTCTCCATCTTCTAGAAATGGTTTGAAACACTGAATCATAAAATGTGACTCTTTTGCTTTGTGTAGTAATGAGTAACTGTATGAAATAGTATACATAATTATATATATATATGCATATACAATTTGTTTTTGTAAGGATCCTTCCAATGAAGAACCCAAGATCAAAGAACCTATCACAGTTTCTCCAAGATCTCTGGTCAGAGTTTCTTCTGTACCTGCTAACTTTATATTTACTTTTGAAAATCCTAATGAAATCATTGAGAAAGGCAAGTGTATATTTTTACAGTTTTAAAATTACTTGCAGCCTGTAACAAGTGTAGTACATTAATTGTACACTTTAAACCTGTAAATACATTAGAAATTGTAGAAAATTAGTTATTTAATATCCATAAATGCTGTGATGAAAAAAATGCAAAGAAATATGAGTCAAGAAAAGT
>NW_013701377.1:0-572 GCF_000517525.1 Limulus polyphemus | reverse complement strand
GGTGTTTTTTATACATTAACCTGTTACAGAAGTTACTTACAGTCAATCAGTAAACTTTGAGACTTTTTCTTTCAACAAATAATGATACAAGGTTACTCTTTGTAAGAAAAAAGTTACAAGTAACATTACTATGGAGAGCATAGCAAGTCGTTACAACTGAAAGTATTAGTTTGTTGTAACACATTAAAAAACAAACTTTTAAAGTCTAGTTCTCTCACAAAAACATTTCAAATACTTGTGAAATAGGAAGAGACCCCCTGATAAAATTATATAAAGTGAATATTCTAATGATGAAACAGAAGATCCCATTTCATGGCTTTCTCATTCTCACAGATGACCATACTAAGATATTCACCAAGGATCATCTTCTTTACTCCCAAACACAGGCCAGCTGCCAAATTGTAGAGAGTAGTGTTCACCTGTTAACGTCAAACCATTATTTTATTAACAAGAACTTGATATAGTAGGTGGGGCTGTTTAAACCCTTCTACACTATATTTTTAATAACAGGAACTTGATATAGTAGGTGGATCTGTTTAAACCCTTCTACACTTTATTTTTAATAACAGGAA
>NW_013701376.1:0-572 GCF_000517525.1 Limulus polyphemus | reverse complement strand
TTTATTTTTTTTTTTCGTGGAGCAAACATGTTTCAGGCATTGGTTATGTGAGAATGTCAGCATTTTTGTTTTACTAAGGGAATATGTGTTGTCAACATTGGATCTATAAAAATATTTTTGATTTAAGAAAAGTGTTACAGACATTAGACACAGAAAACTTTAATCCTGGACTACACCTGTTTGAAGCATTTGATCAATAAAATCTTGAAAGAATACTTTGGAACCTGGAGAAATATTTAGTTATGAAGAACAATGACAATATCAGACCTGAAAAAAACCCAGTAGCAATCATTAAACCTTCAGAGCCATCATTAATTTTAAATGTGGAGAAAGTGTGTTCCAGGATTTGGAAGAAAATATTTTTGACTTAACAAATCTGTTGTGGGCTTTGGAAGAATATTAAGTTGTAAGCACTGAACGTAAAAACTGTCATCGAAATACATGGGTAACTGTAGAAACTCTGTTGGCCAGACACTGTATTCAGGACATGATAACAGAATACCTTGGGCTTATAGAACTCATTGAGCTAGTTAAAAATCAGTAATAGACTCTGAGCCATAAGAAAGCCATCT
>NW_013701375.1:0-572 GCF_000517525.1 Limulus polyphemus | reverse complement strand
AAGTTTCCCCCCTTATGTCATCTAGTCGAGATATTGGAAGTTTCCCCCCCTTATGTCATCTAGTCGTGATCTTGGAAATTTCCCATTAATCTCATCCGCTTGTGGTCTTGGAAGTCCCCATTAAGGGAACTTAGAGGGAACACTGATCACAACTATACATAATATTCCATCACGTTTCACAAAATGCCGATCATTTTTGAGTTATAGAGCAAAAATAGTGTGAAAAATTGGTCTCCATATTAACAGATATGGATTTTTTTTTTACTTTCGTGACCTTGACCCTCCAAAACTAATCACTTCTAAGTTGGGTCATAAGCCAAATGTTTACCAACTTTCGTCCAAATTCATTCACTCGTTTTCGAGAAATCCTGCTGACAAACACACACACAAGGGGGTGAAAACATAACCCCCTTCACCTTCCGTGGTGGAGGTAACTGGGAACAGGCACTAAAAGCCTTGGTCGATTAAAAACCCTCAACGTTTATTTATTTGATTTCGCCAATTTCGATCTAAACCAAAATTCGAGGTTTTCTGAATATATAGTTCAAAAATGATATATGTTTATCAAAAAC
>NW_013701374.1:0-572 GCF_000517525.1 Limulus polyphemus | reverse complement strand
GGTAAATAAATATATTACCGATTATGACTTTAAATGTACGACGTGGTAAATAAATATATTACCGACTATGACTTTAAATGTACGAAGTGGTAAATAAATATGTTACCGACTATGACTTTAAATGTACGACGTGGTAAATAAATATATTACCGATTATAACTTTAAATGTACGAAGTGGTAAATAAATATATTACCGATTATGACTTTAAATGTACGACGTAGTAAATAAATATATTACCGACTATAACTTTAAATGTACGAAGTGGTAAATAAATATATTTCCGACTATGACTTTAAATGTACGAAGTGGTAAATAAATATATTTCCGACTATGACTTTAAATGTACGAAGTGGTAAATAAATATATTACCGATTATAACTTTAAATGTACGAAGTGGTAAATAAATATGTTACCGACTATGACTTTAAATGTACGAAGTGGTAAATAAATATATTACCGATTATAACTTTAAATGTACGAAGTGGTAAATAAATATATTTCCGACTATGACTTTAAATGTACGAAGTGGTAAATAAATATATTTCCGACTATGACTTTAAATGTATGAAGT
>NW_013701373.1:0-572 GCF_000517525.1 Limulus polyphemus | reverse complement strand
CCTTTATATAATTAGTGAGAAACAAATGGCATTAGTTTATGCCAATAAGAAGAGAATGATTTTTTTATTTTACAACCTATGGAATCTGAAATTATATTGTAAAATTACAGTAAATTTAGCAGACTGACTGTGTTTTGTCCAAAGTAAGTTAATTTTCACTTTTCGCTTTAGAGAATAGAAACAAATTTATTTAAAACTAGCTGAGGCCACCCGAAGGATGACAAGGAAGTTTAGAACCGAACACCGATTCCCCTCTATTACATGCTAGGTTTGGTGACAACCTGTCCAGCGGTTTACTAGTTATAAGTGGGTATACACACAGACATACTTTTGTTAAATTATGGTTTAGGTTACTATTTAAAAAAACATCTGTTACCGTTAATTAAAGTGATGAGCAAAACACACTAACGTTCTGACTCAGCTCTGAAGTAATTCTAGAACAGTTTTAACCCAACCTTAGAATATGTAAAAAAAATAAGGATAAAAGTAGGTTGCATAATAATTTCGATACCTCACTACTACAAAGGCTTGGTTTGGTCCGACATTTCATTGATGGTAGTGTCCAGGGTTAC
>NW_013701372.1:0-572 GCF_000517525.1 Limulus polyphemus | reverse complement strand
AAACAGTAGTTATCTCTACCATGGAACACGTGGCTGTCAAAAATCTAATATCAACAAGTAGTTATCTCTACCATGTAACACGTGGCTGTCAACACTTGATATCAACAGTAGTTATCCTCTACCATGGAACACGTGGCTGTCAGGTTGATATTAGATTATAACTACTCGTGTTCCATGGTAGAGTTCTCTACCATGTAACACGTGGCTGTAAACATTTGATATCAACAGTAGTTATCTCTACTATGGAACACGTGGCTGTCAGAATCTAATATCAACAGTAGTTATCTCAACCATGTAACACGTGGCTGTCAGAATCTAATATCAACAGTAGTTATCTCTACCATGTAACACGTGGCTGTCAACACTTGATATCAACAGTAGTTATCTCTACCATGGAACACGTGGCTGTCAACACTTGATATCAACAGTAGTTATCTCTACCATGGAACACGTGGCTGTCAGAATCTAATATCAACAGTAGTTATCTCTACCATGGAACACGTGGCTGTCAAACCTAATATCAACAGTAGTTATCTCAACCACGGAACACGTGGCTGTCAACACTTGATATC
>NW_013701371.1:0-572 GCF_000517525.1 Limulus polyphemus | reverse complement strand
TGGAAGGAACTAATAGGATATATGGTGGGTCTGACTGGAAGGAACTTAATAGGATATATGGTGGGTCTGACTGGAAGGAACTAATAGGATACATGGTGAGTCTGACTGGAAGGAACTAATAGGATATATGGGGTCTGACTGGAAGGAACTAATAGGATATATGATGAGGAGGATATGGAATGTGTTGAACAAAGAAAGCAAAAAATAAAAGTAACAAGTAAAGAAGAATATTTTAAAAACATACGTGTGTCAGAACAGGGTACCAGAACCCCGATGAAACATACGTGTGTCAGAACAGGGAACCAGGACCCCGATGAAACGTATGTGTGTCAGAACAGAGGACCAGGACCCCGATGAAACATATGTGTGTCAGAACAGGGAACCAGGACCCCGATGAAACGTATGTGTGTCAGAACAGAGGACCAGGACCCCGATGAGACATACGTGTGTCAGAACAGAGGACCAGGACCTCGATGAAACATATGTGAGTCAGAACAGGGGACCAGGACCCCGATCTGTAATGCGGGAATGGCAGCACCCGCTTTGATCTTCCCCCATAAATGTCCACAGGC
>NW_013701370.1:0-572 GCF_000517525.1 Limulus polyphemus | reverse complement strand
CGCAGGTATTCCAAATGTATCTTGTCTTGGTGTAATATAAAATATTAGTTACTAGTTTTGGTTTTTTTTTCTTAGTAAACATAATAAAAATGAAAATTATTTAATTTAAAATAACAATAGAAATGGTGAACAAAAAAGATAAAAAAAGGCAGAACTGTCACCTTTTTATTATTGAAAATGAGCTACACCAGATTACAGTCATGTATTGATAGTTTATCCACTGACTGATTGTCATCTAAACAGGCAGGAAGTACCACACCAGTATAAAGTCAGTAGAAGTACAAAGAGTAACACTGTGCTCAGATGTAGAGGTATGTTTCCAGATATGGCTCCTACAGCTGATATACTCAAGACAAACGTCAAAGTTTTGATATACGTTTCTCAGGGTATGCTTTTTATGAGATGGACAATTGTCCAACGATCTTACTGGAAAGAGAGGTGTGAATGTTACCTCAAAACCAATAAGATACATTTCGTTCAAAAAAGGTCATTTCGTACGACGTAGGTGCTTCAAAACCGCTGCACAAAAGAGATAACCAAGCCAAACTGTTGAAACAGATATAGACAACAAA
>NW_013701369.1:0-572 GCF_000517525.1 Limulus polyphemus | reverse complement strand
TCTAACAGAGGTTGAAGTTTTCATAACTTCCTTAGGCCTTCAGCACCAACCTGATAGAGATTGAAGTTTTTATAGCGTCCTTAGGTCTGCAGGACCAACCTGATAGAGATTAATTTTACAGTATTTATGTTTCTTGTTTTTAATCTCGTATCGTTTATTATTTCAGCTGACTAAATTTTGAAACTCGTTTTCTGCTTTTTTTTTATCCAACGACTGTTTTTGTTTGTTTCGAAACTTTGCGCACTGTTACACAAGGGGTACTTGCACATAGCCGTATTGATTCTGAACTGATAAGCTAGCGAGAAGCCAGTTAGTGAACACCGTCAATTCTTGGAATCTGATCGAATAGTAAAATTGGACCACCACTCTGAAAGTGAACTCAGTAAGGAGAGTGTTTTTTTGTAACAAGGGTTGCGAAAATAAATTCTCGGATCCCTAATCTTGGCACGCTTACCACTCGGCCACGCCCGTCTCGCGGACAGACAAGTACTTGAGGACATACATGGAAATTGCAAACTCATTAACTAACCACCATACCACGAGCCATGAAATACTTTCTTGTAACATATGTA
>NW_013701368.1:0-572 GCF_000517525.1 Limulus polyphemus | reverse complement strand
GATGTTGGACCACTATTAAGATATACTAGCTTGATGACAGGTGTAAAGGTTTGGTTAATTCTGGTGGGATGTTGGACCACTAAGATATACTAGCTTGATGACAGGTGTAAAGGTTTGGTTAATTCTGGTGGGATGTTGGACCAGTATTAAGTTATACTAGCTTGATGACAGGTGTAAAGGTTTGGTTAATTCTGGTGGGATGTTGGACCACTATTAAGGTATACTTGGTTGATGACAGGTGTAAAGGTTTGGTTAGTTCTGGGGTTTGGGATGTTGGACCAGTATTAAGGTATACTTGGTTGATGACAGATGTAAAGGTTTGGTTAATTCTGGTGGGATGTTGGACCACTATTAAAGTGTACTAGCTTAATGACAGGTGTAAAGGTTTGGAATGTTGGACCACTATATAAGTCTACTAGTTTGACAGCTGTAAAGGTTTGATTAGTTCTGGGGTTTGGGATGTTGGACCACTGTTAAGGTTTACTAAGTTGATGACAGGTATAAAGGTGTGGTTAGTTCTGGGGTTTGGGATGTTGGACCACTATAAAGGTATACTAGCTTGATGGCAGGTG
>NW_013701367.1:0-572 GCF_000517525.1 Limulus polyphemus | reverse complement strand
ACATATACATCTGTAATATATTTATTGATAGATTAAAGTTGTAGAACATACCGTGGGTATATTTAAAAATGTGTACATCTTAGCTTGTGTATACATCTGTATTAATCTATCAATAAATATATGGTGTGTTCTACAACTGTGGGTATATTTAAAAACAAGCTAAGACGTACACACATATCTGTATATACATATACATCTGTATCAATCTATCAATAAATATATGGTATGTTCTACAACTGTGGGTATATTTAAAAACAAGCTAAGATGTACACACATATCTGTATATACATATACATCTGTATCAATCTATCAATAAATATATGGTATATTCTACAACTGTGGGTATATTTAAAAACAGGCTAAGATGTACACATATATGTATATACACATACATCTGTATCAATCTATCAATAAATATATGGTATATTCTACAACTGTGGGTATATTTAAAAACAAGCTAAGATGTACACACACATATACATCTGTATTAATCTATCAATAAATATATGGTATATTCTACAACTGTGGGTTTATTTAAAAACAAGCTAAGATGTACACACATATCTGTATAT
>NW_013701366.1:0-572 GCF_000517525.1 Limulus polyphemus | reverse complement strand
GACATTACTTCCCATATAGAAAATACCAATTATCATATAGAAAACACTACTTTTCATATAGACAACACTATGTTTCATACAGAAAACATTACTTTCCATATCGAAAACACCACTTCCCATATAGAAAACACTACTTTCCATATATGAAATACTACTTCCGACATGGAAAACACTACTTCCCATATATGAAATACTGCTTCCCACATGGAAAACACTACTTCCCATATAGAAGATACCAATTACCATATAGAAAACACTACTTTCCATATATGAAATACTACATCCCATATAGAAAACACTACTTTCCATATAGAAAACACTACTTTCCATATAGAAAAACACTACTTCCCATATAGAAAACACCACTTTTTATACAGAAAACACTACCTATTAAAAAAACACTAGTTCTGATATAGAAAACATTACTTTTCACACAGAAAACGCTACTTTTCATATAGAAAACACCACGTTTTATATAGAAAACACTACCTATTAAGAAAACACTAGTTCTGATATAGAAAACACTACTTCCCATATAGAAAACACTACTTTTCATACAGAAAATACTGCTT
>NW_013701365.1:0-572 GCF_000517525.1 Limulus polyphemus | reverse complement strand
GACAGTATGACAAGATACCGATGTTTTAACATGTTACAGTTCATTAAAGTTGACAGTATGACAAAACACCGGTGTTTTAACATGTTACACATTGTTAAAGTTGACAGTATAACAAGACACCGGTGTTTTAACATGTTGCAGATAGTTAAAGTTAACAGTATGACAAGACACCGGTGTTTTAACATGTTACAGATAGTTAGAGTTAGCATTATGACAAGACACCGGTGTTTTAACATGTTACAGATTGTTAAAGTTCTCATGCTAAGAGAGGAAAACTGTTTAAGAATAAAGTAAGCAATTACCTTTCACTATCTTAAGGATAAATCTAGGCCGAATAGGTAATTAAAGACTCCTGTCCTGGAGGGGTAACAAATTCCTCAAAACTATAACGGTAATACCATCAGGAATGTGGGATAACCATACCACAGTTTATGTATACACAGCGTTAGAAATAAACAATACAAAATAACTGTGCACATATCCCTAGCTGCCAACGTTATAAACCTCTTACATCCAGCTGTGAAATTCATTTATGGATAAATATATTTCGAATATTTTTTTGAGTGTATCGA
>NW_013701364.1:0-572 GCF_000517525.1 Limulus polyphemus | reverse complement strand
GGAGGTCCAAATCAGTCATAATCGTAACTATAATTATAGGGAAATAAACGTTGGGGGCCCAATTACTTTTTGTGTGAAGGGTGGGGGGCATCTTTTGTAGTTACGCCACTGTTTCGTTATCTACGTGTCTAGAAAGAAAGAAGAAACAGTATCGTTACACACGTAATGCGTCCCCGATTCAGGATGCAATAACATTACACACATCAAGAAGGTATTAATTAATCAAAATAAAGTTTGAATTTTAACTTTTTGGGGGGAATTAATAAGATGTTCGCTGTATGCTGTTGTGAAGTTAGTGAGAAGGATGTTTGTTGATGTTGTTGTTGTTTTAGCGCAAAGCTACACAATGGGCTATGTATGCTCTGTCCACCGAGGAGGAATCAAATCCCTGACTCTACGTTATAAGTCCGTAAACTTACGGCTGAACCACCGGAGGTTGTTCCGCTAGACCTCCTCGTAGTTGTTGTTACAAATAAAATATATGTTTTAACTCCCTTGCAGGTTGTTAAAAATAGACGCAAACAGTGAAAATGATGGATAGACTGATAGAAAGAGAACGGAGTGCGGGAGGT
>NW_013701363.1:0-572 GCF_000517525.1 Limulus polyphemus | reverse complement strand
TTATTAATAAACCATCTTATAGAAACGTGAATCCAGAACCAGTGTTGGTTTCGGTAAACCTTAATTAATAAACCATCTTATAGCCAGAACCAGTGTTGGTTTCGGTAAACCTTAATTAATAAACCATCTTATAGCCAGAACCAGTGTTGGTTTCGGTAAACCTTAATTAATAAACCATCTAATAGCAACGTGAATCCAGAACCAGTGCTGGTTTCGGTAAACCTTAATTAATAAACCATCTAATAGCAACGTGAATCCAGAACCAGTGCTGGTTTCGGTAAACCTTAATTAATAAACCATCTTATAGAAACGTGAATCCAGAACCAGTGCTGGTTTCGGTAAACCTTATTAATAAACCATCTTATAGAAACGTGAATCCAGAACCAGTGCTGGTTTCGGTAAACCTTAATTAATAAACCATCTTATAGAAACGTGAATCCAGAACCAGTGCTGGTTTCGGTAAACCTTAATTAATAAACCATCTTATAGAAACGTGAATCCAGAACCAGTGTTGGTTTCGGTGAACACTTATTAATAAACCATCTTATAGCAACGTGAATCCAGAACCAGTG
>NW_013701362.1:0-572 GCF_000517525.1 Limulus polyphemus | reverse complement strand
ACTGCTGTCTACTTCATAATTACGTTGATAATTTAACGAAGGAATAAAATAGAATATATATATATATATATATACAAGACTAAGTTTAATATCTGTATTTTCCCAATTTCTTTCCTTCAAAGTTGACTTTGCATGGCCTGGTGGTTAGGGCGCTCGACTCGCAATCCGAGGTTCACAGGATCGAATCCCCTTCACTGAATATGCTTGCCCTTTCAGCCGTGGGGATGTTATAATGTTACGGGCAGTCACACTATTTGTTAGTAAAAAAAAAAGAGGCAGTCCAGGAGTTGGCGGTGAGCAGCGTTGACTAGCTGCCTTCCCTCTAGTCTATCACGCCTAAATTAGAAACGGGTAGAGCGCAGATAGTCCTGGAGTAACTTTGCGCGAAATTCAAACCAAACAAACCAAACCTTGAAAAATTCTCACTTTACATTATGACCCGTGGTGTGAGCTGACAACATCCTTACTTCACAGTACAGCGGAACTCATCAGAAGTAATTTATTCCGTGTGTTTCTAAAAAAGCAAACATAATTATCAAGCCAAAGTTGACCCCAATCTTTTAGACAGCATC
>NW_013701361.1:0-572 GCF_000517525.1 Limulus polyphemus | reverse complement strand
ATATATATATATATATAGTTTGTTGTATGTACTCTGTAGGATATATATATATAGTTTGTTGTATGTACTCTGTAGGATATATATATAGTTTGTTGTATGTATTCGGTAGGATATATATATATATATATATATAGTTTGTTGTATGTATCCTGTAGAATCTATATATATAGTTTGCTGTAGGTATTCTGTAGGATCTATATATATAGTTTGTTGTATGTATCCTGTAGGATCTATATTTATATAGTTTGTTGTATGTAATCTGTGTTGTACAGAGGCTAACTGATACCAATCCTTTTCCTGACTTTCACAGTTTACTTAAAACTACATAACAAACGAGAACAAGCAATTGCTCAATTAATAGTGAAATAAAGTTAAACAGCTGTTTACTCTTGTCCACGAATTGTGAATTAGGATTAATTTGTTTTGTAATAAAATGTATAGTAAAATATAGCACTGAATAACATCACGTAAGTATAAGTCTAAATCGATCACTACTAGTTAGTGTAACAATAGCTTTGTTGATCTATCAGTTAGTGTAACAATAGCTTTGTTTTGTTGATCTATCAGTTAGT
>NW_013701360.1:0-572 GCF_000517525.1 Limulus polyphemus | reverse complement strand
ATTTTCTGCAGACATACACTTTGTTCCAATAAATTTGTAATACATTTGCTTCTAAACAGTTCTTCAGACATACACTTTGTTGCATTGATTGTGTTATATATTTAGTTCTTGTTCTAAACGGTGCTTATTTCCTGCAGACATACACTTTGTTACATTGATTACGTTATATATATTTATTTGTTGTTCTAAACGGTGCTTATTTCTTGCAGACATACACTTTGTTGCATTGATTGTGTTATTCTGCAGGAAATAAGCACCGTTTAGAACAAGAAATAAATATCATACACTTTGTTACATTGATTACGTTATATATATATTTATTTGTTGTTCTAAACGGTGCTTATTTCTTGCAGACATACACTTTGTTGCATTGATTACGTTATATATATTTATTTGTTGTTCTAAACGGTGCTTATTTCTTGCAGACATGCACTTTGTTACATTGATTGCGTTATATATATTTATTTCTTGTTCTAAACGGTGCTTATTTCTTGCAGACATACACTTTGTTCCAATAAATTTGTAATATATTTGCTTCTAAACAGTTCTGCAGACATACACTTTGTTACATT
>NW_013701359.1:0-572 GCF_000517525.1 Limulus polyphemus | reverse complement strand
TGAAACAATATTTTCAGGTGCTCTGTTTGGAACACTAATGACTTACAGTAATCTTCAATCATGAGAATCGTATATACGCTCCAGTTAATAACGAATCAAGTAACATGGACCTTTGTCGATTAGATCCGGTTAATTTATTCCAAATATGTAAATGAAGAAACGTCCCTTCATGCTTAGGCTATTCTTTCTGGATGAACATTGTAAAAGTTTATTTAACTCTCCACTTGCTTGTTAGAAAAGTTTGTTTGTTTTAGAAGTTTCGCGCACGGATTGCGAGGGGTATGAATATGAGGTCATAGCCATAATCGTCCCTTATTTTGAACTTTTAGATTAAAGGGAAGGCAGATAGTGAAAAGCACTTACCGCCAATTCTCGGGATATTCTTTACTGATCGAATAACAGGAGTACATTTTCATTCTTTTTTTTTATGTTTTTCATTGCGACCCACGATCCGAAAGCAGGGAACGAACCTGGGATTCATAGTCCTGTAAAGTTAACCATTGGGCCGCATCCCCCACCCATATCACGAAGAAGAAGTAACTTAAATGTGTTTAATGTTACAAAAGATCGAG
>NW_013701358.1:0-572 GCF_000517525.1 Limulus polyphemus | reverse complement strand
GCACTAATCGAGGGATTCCCTGTACATCAAAACATATTTCTTTTCTAACCTTCCGTCAAAACCAAAATGTTGAAAACTTGGACTGAGATTTTTGACTGACATTGTATAACTGTCATTTATTGAACCTATTTAAGTACAGTAGTTTAATATACATCCTTTGAGCTATCCCAACGTTAATCAAAAGCCTTAAATATAGAAGTAAAAGTGAACTCGCAGTCCATGATGTGATTTGTTTCTGAAGTTCTTGTAATGCACTTTAAATCTTACCTCTAAAGTTTTGCAGGTTATTTTAAGGAAATTGCACTCTTCCGTCTTCTTTCTCTTGAAAACGCGGAAAACACGCACAAATTTGGAAAAAAAGGATGTCACGTTCCTTGTCATTTCACTGAGCGCAAGAAAAGACCGCTACCGAAGTGAGAGCTTTTTGACAGCTGTCATTTCTATAAGAAGTATCAAAAGGGTGATATTTAATTCAAATCATTTTATTCGACATGGTACAATAAAATCATGCACGATATAATACTGACGCAAATATATATATATGTATATATATATATATATATATATATATA
>NW_013701357.1:0-572 GCF_000517525.1 Limulus polyphemus | reverse complement strand
CTCTGATTGGTTCCATAGTCTCACTTCACCTTCTTCATGATAATGTGTTTGTTTTTCCTTCAGTAGCAAGTCTCTCTATGTACTTTAATGTGTCATGCTTGACGCTGTTTTTAATTTCTTTGTCTTTTTTTTTCTATATTCTTGACTGATTCTTTCTCCAAGATATGGTGTCCATTGTGTAGCTTTGTGCTCAACTTCAAACAAACAAACTGTTATGATATCCATTCTTTTTTCCTTGTCCTCCTGTACCCAATAACATTCTTCCAGCTTCTTCCACAGACTTGTCAAAGTCACAGATGATCATTTCTATTTGATCTTGTAGAACGTTGAGGCTGTTCTTCAAGTCAAATGAAAATTTTTCCTAATGTTGGCTTGGTTAAGTTTGGAGACATTAAAGTGTTGCTCATTTTATATTTAGTGATGTGTGATCAGATTATCCTGTAGTGTGGAGTCTCGCACTTGCTGAAGTACGACTATGTTTATGACCCGAAAGATTGGCTGCACGAGACCCTTCTGACCGATGCTTTACTTTTGTTAAAACCAGCACAACATGTTTTAAACGGTAATACTGG
>NW_013701356.1:0-572 GCF_000517525.1 Limulus polyphemus | reverse complement strand
CAATGTTTTATTTCCTTTACAAAATTTCCATCTGCCATTCACAATAAGTAATTTACATCAGAATGGGTTTTCAAATAAATCTAACATAAAACACATATGTTTTTGATCGGTTATTACAAAACTGTATCAAAGCACAATGTGCCCTCCTCTGTGACTCAACGGTCATCTTGATGGATTATAACGTTAAAATCTCGGGGGTTTGATCCCTGTAACGAACACAACGCAGACTGCCCCTTGTGAAGCTTTGCGCTTAATAATAATAATAAAATTCACATGTTAGTCTACTGATTTTGTGCTAATCAGTAATGGTCACTGTTTTTGCTATTATGTAGAAAATTATTTTGTATCAAAGAATATTCCTCATAACTTTAGGGATTTTTTTTTACTATAAAAAGATATATATATGATTTGTTACTGCACACAGGAACGTATTTAGAATACTTCCTTAATATTAATGAAAAAAAAACAACAGGTGTTTTAATAAATGTTTTTCCTCCAAGAAAACAAAGTTTGAGATCATAAGAGACATTCTTTTGAGTAACGCATTTCTGACATTTATTGAGCTTGCTGGA
>NW_013701355.1:0-572 GCF_000517525.1 Limulus polyphemus | reverse complement strand
AACAGCCAACTAAGGTCAAGCTCAACTATGCTATGGGAAACAAACCAATGAAAACACTGACATTATTTAAACTTGGCTGTAGAAAGAAAATTAGATTCTTAAAGAAAGTTACAACACAATAAAATTCTGGAGACAGATATTCGGTTTGGGATGATTAAATAACATAAAAATGTCACAATTATCAAAGACTTTTATTAGATTATCTTCAATAAACGTCACTTCAAACTGAAATTCATGGTCTATAAAATAAAAATAAACGATATGATAAAAAAGAATAATTGTATATTAAGATAAGAAATTAGGAATTTCTGAAGGCTATCTTTATAATTATTATCCATATTGTTTTCATTGACAAATCTGGAGGTGCTATCTTTATAATTATTTTCCATATTGCTTTCATTGACAAATCTTGAGGTGCTATCTTTATAATTATTTTCCATATTGCTTTCATTGACAAATCTGGAGGTGCTATCTTTATAATTATTTTCCATATTGCTCTCATTGACAAATCTTGAGGTGCTATCTTTATAATTATTTTGCATACTGCTTTCATTGACAGATCTCGAGGTGCT
>NW_013701354.1:0-572 GCF_000517525.1 Limulus polyphemus | reverse complement strand
GCTGGAAAAATGAAGATGAGAAGAGTTTGTTTATTTTACATTTCGCGCAAACTTACACGAAGGCTATCTGCGCTAGCTGGCCCTAATTTAGCATTATACGATAGCAAGAAGTCATCAGCACCCACCGCCAACTCTTTTACCAACGAACCATTGACGGAAAGGGCAAGCATGTTCGGCGTGACGGGGATTCGAACCCGCAGATTACGAGTCGAGCGCCCTAAACAACTGGCCATGCCGGGCCAGAGAGTAAGATTGATGATGTTATTATTTTTCGTATAACAATATAGTATAATAAAGATCTCTAGTGTCCAACTGTTAATTTATTTTTGCTTGGAATCGATGATTATTTGTTTTTTTTTACACGATATTAAATATGTATTAACACTGGTATTTTTTTAATAATGCAATCAAACATAAAATGATAAAAATCACTTAAAATAAGCGCTGTGTAAGACAAAAACTTAATGTGTTCAGTATACATATATAGGTTAGTGTCACAATAGCATTTCCAGATTATATTCAAGAACAGTATTTTAGCTTACATAAAAAATAAACTATACGACTATAAATAT
>NW_013701353.1:0-572 GCF_000517525.1 Limulus polyphemus | reverse complement strand
GATAAACCAAAGCCACGTGGCCAGAATACGCCACTTACAAGTGTGTATATATAAGAGCGATAAACCAAAGCCACCTGGCCAGAATACGCCACTTACAAGTGTGTATATATAAGAGCGATTAACCAAAACTACCTGGCCAGAATACGCCACTTACAAGTGTGTATTTATAAGAGCGATAAACCAAAGCCACCTGGCCAGGATACGCCACTGCACACTTCGAAATTCGTGGTTGTTTTCACGAGAAAGAAGGTCAAACAAACGGGATTTATGACCACAATATCCACTTCCAATGAACCTCAATTGACCTGTTTTAAACTTGGTTTTCGAAGCCGAAATGCATAGTAGAAGTTTAACGCCGCCGTCCCTCGCTTATATAAGCTTGTTTCCTGGAAACTAGGTGCAGAGCATGATCAACGATGGAGTAAGTAGTTATAACATCATTCCGGAACGTCGTCTGTTCACAGTATAATCAATCTCCAATGATTTTACGTCTATAGTTTTTTCGTGATTATAAAGCTATCTGTCATGAAACAAAGTATATTATATTTCTTTGTTATTTCAAAGATTTTTAC
>NW_013701352.1:0-572 GCF_000517525.1 Limulus polyphemus | reverse complement strand
ACAGAGTTAGTCCTTCAGAAGCTATAAAACATAAATAGTAAATAACCACTGAGTTAGTCCTTCAGAAGCTATACAACATCAATAGTAAATAACCACGGAGTTATAAGCACGTGAAATTATTTATATCACACATGATTCGGAACTTCATAATGACATCGTTAGATTTTATTTAGTTTCGAGTTTATAAACTTCCTTTCCGATAGGGGAACAGGCTTCTGATAGGCTATTCATCACCATGCCTATCTGATGTTCGAAAGATTTAAAAACTATAGAATTGGCAGTTACTAAATCTTCAGTTGAACTTTATTATTTAAGTATGTTAGGCTAATATTTTACTATATTCTGTAAATAAAACGGTGTCAGTGGTGGATGTGTTTATAAACAGAATGGAGACCTGCGTGTAAGTAAAGGTGTGACTTTATAAACAAGTAAATGTGAAAATAAAAAATATACCTCTTTACAAAGTTACATTGAATTACCTTTTTTACTATAAAGATACCTCTGTACAAAGTTACATTAAATTACCTTTTTTACTGTAAAGATACCTCTGTACAAAGTTACATTAAATTACC
>NW_013701351.1:0-572 GCF_000517525.1 Limulus polyphemus | reverse complement strand
ACTATTTTGATGTTCGGCAGAATATTCAATTGTGAAGTCATTAGGCTTAAAACTTGATGTTAAAAACAAATTATCTGATATTTCGTTTACACTATTGTATAAAGGTATATAACGAATAATTATAACTCGATAAGAAAATATTATAGAAATCCATGGTCTACAGAATGATCCGAAATAACTACTTTTGAAACCCTAAAATGTTCATTATGTTCATCTAAAACAGATTACTGCACACAAAGATCAAGTACTGCACCCTAAATAATTTGATATCTTTGAAAATAAACTTATAAACCCTTTCTCAGTTTTTGAAATGACTTATCTATTACGGAAATAATACTGATGTTCTCTTTAGAGATTTTCATCCCGTCTCTACAAATTTATTTATTAATTACTTACGTTTTTATTAAGTACTTAGTTTTTCACGCTACAAAATCACAAAGCAAAATCAGTAAAATGTTCTTTACCGAAGCTTAGAAATTGTTTGTGCACATTTAAGTTTGTGAATTGATGGCCATTGCTAAATTTAATATAATATTTATATATTTATATTATAGATTTCTAGATATGATCCC
>NW_013701350.1:0-572 GCF_000517525.1 Limulus polyphemus | reverse complement strand
ATAGAAAGCAGTAAAGTAATATAACACGGACAATATAGAAAAATAAAAATGTAACAGCTGCTACATAGAAAGCAGTAAAGTAATATTACACGGACAATATAGAAAAATAAAATGTAACAGTTGCTACATAGAAAGCAGTAAAATAATATAACACGGACAATATAGAAAAATAAAATGTAACAGTTGCTACATAGAAAGCAGTAAAATAATATAACACGGACAATATAGAAAAATAAAATGTAACAGTTGCTACATAGAAAGCAGTAAAATAATATAACACGGACAGTATAGAAAAATAAAATATAACAGCTGCTACATAGAAAGCAGTAAAGTAATATAACACGGACAATATAGAAAAATAAAATGTAACAGTTGCTACATAGAAAGCAGTAAAGTAATATAACACGGACAATATAGAAAAATAAAACGTAACAGTTGCTACATAGAAAGCAGTAAAATAATATTACACGGACAATATAGAAAAATCAAATGTAACAGTTGCTACATAGAAAGCAGTAAAATAATATAACACGGACAATATAGAAAAATGAAATGTAACAGTTGCTACATAG
>NW_013701349.1:0-572 GCF_000517525.1 Limulus polyphemus | reverse complement strand
ATGAGAGACAGCCTGAACCTCGACTGACTGAGTTTGAAGCACAGAAGGAGATCGGACGTAATATATCACACAGAAGGAGATCGGACGTAATGTACCACACAGAATGAGATCGGACGTAATGTACCACACAGAATGAGATCGGATGTAATGTACCACACAAAATGAGATCGGACGTAATGTATCACACAGAATGAGATCGGAAGTAATGTATCAGACAGAAGGAGATCGGACGTAATGTATCAGACAGAAGGAGATCGGACGTAATGTATCACAGAGAAGGAGATCGGACGTAATGTATAACAGAGAGAGAGATCGGACGTAATGTATAACAGAGAAAGAGATGGACGTAATGTATAACAGAGAAAGAGATCGGACGTAATGTATAATAGAGAAAAAGATAGGCGTAATGTATCACAGAGAAGGAGATCGGACGTAATGTATCACAGAGAAGGAGATCGGACGTAATGTATCACACAGAGTGAGATCGGAAGTAATGTATCAGACAGAAGGAGATCGGACGTAATGTATCACAGAGAAGGAGATCGGACGTAATGTATCACAGAGAAGGAGAT
>NW_013701348.1:0-572 GCF_000517525.1 Limulus polyphemus | reverse complement strand
GGCCAATTTGTATACCTAAAATTTTGAGTTATTTGTGGAAATTTTTGAGTTCTTTTATTCAAAATGTCAGACATTCACATTTTTGCCAGGAAAAAATTACAACCAAACCAGAAGGGCAGGCATTAAAGTGGCAGGGCTACATCTGAAAACCCCTTGGTTTTTACATGGTCAGAAGATCACCAAGAAATCTCTTTATTTTGTCCCAGGAAGGAGGAAGAACTTTTAATGTGGTTTATCAAGAAGTACTCAGAGTATCAGAAAACACCAAGGCTGCAGAGTGGAATTAGTAAAGGTAATAACGTGAGGTAAAATAATTGTAACACCATTTCTGTGATGTGAAACAGGTGTGAAATAAAGAAGGTATGAACAAAGTTGGTGTGAAGTAAAGTAAATTATGTGTCAAATACATTGTGCATATAAATACAAGTTCTTCATTTAATTTATTAGTTAAAGCCCTACATTCTATTCTCGTGACTCCGGCCTTATGATGGGTACCTCAGCTTGTATGGTATATTGTTGAGATGAGCTTGTTGCTGTTGAATGACGTCATCGAATAATAATCAGAATGAACA
>NW_013701347.1:0-572 GCF_000517525.1 Limulus polyphemus | reverse complement strand
CTGTCCCTAGTGTGAAGTGGATTAATAAATAATTTCTGTCTATTGTGTGAAGTGGATTAATAAGTAATTTCTGTCCCTTGTGTGAAGTGGATTAATAAGTCATTTCTGTCTATTATGTGAAGTGGGTTAATAAGTAATTTCTGTCTATTGTGTGAAGTGGATTAATAAGTAATTTCTGTCCCTTGTGTGAAGTGGATTAATAAGTAATTTCTGTCTAATTAATCCACTTCACACAATAAGTAATTTCTGTCCCTAGTGTAAGTGGATTAATAAGTAATTTCTGTCTATTGTGTGTAGTGGATTAATAAATAATTTCTGTCCTTAGTGTGAAGTGGATTAGTAAGTAATTTCTGTCCCTAGTGTGAAGTGGATTAATAAATAATTTCTGTCTATTGTGTGAAGTGGATTAATAAGTAATTTCTGTCCCTTGTGTTAAGTGGATTAATAAGTAATTTCTATCCTTAGTGTGAAGTGGATTAATAAGTCATTTCTGTCTATTATGTGAAGTGGGTTAATAAGTAATTTCTGTCTATTGTGTGAAGTGGATTAATAAGTAATTTCTGTCCCTTTTG
>NW_013701346.1:0-572 GCF_000517525.1 Limulus polyphemus | reverse complement strand
ACCATGCTTGAAAACAGTAAATAAAAATGTTCCCAGTTTCTTATAATTCCAAACACATTCTTATGTATGAATTTGATGTATTGTTTCTTGAAATAATGATTCAGGTATATTTGACATTATTGTTACCAAAACTAATTTTTCGGTAACACATCTAACTTATTTAAATGCTATTTCTCTATATAGGAAAATTATACGAAAAAAATTACAATATGCAACTATTATGTTATAGTGAAATACAATTTAGTAATAGCGAACCAGAAGGCTAGTAATATACCATGAAATCAATGGGTTAATTTAACGTAATCTGAATTCGGTCACATTTGAGTAAAGGTAATCAGCGTACGAGAGTATCACAACAGGAGGTAAGGGGACTAGATGGAATATATATTATTAATTTTAAAATTAATTAAACATTGTTTTTCCTAGTAATAGGTGTCCTTCTTCAATTTATTCATTTAAGCCTTCTTCGTATTACTTCTTAGTTGAAGTTTAGTTGTTTAACTTTATTGAGAGTAAATCGTATGTAGCTGATCACTTTAGGAAAAACAATGTTTAATTAAATTTAAAATTAA
>NW_013701345.1:0-572 GCF_000517525.1 Limulus polyphemus | reverse complement strand
TGAATGGCTAACCTTGTAGATGTCTACAAGTTTAATATTACACTTTACTTGGTAATAGGTATTTTCTTATATATCTACTAATATGCAACACCTTCACTGACTGGCTATTTCATAAGACTCTGTCATTAAAATTGACTCGGCTTCAAGATTGCACAAACTCCATAAGATGCTGAAAGAAGGTGTTCAATTGAAACTCATTTGTAAATGGGTCTTGGTTTTATCCATAATCTTACTCTTCTATCAGTACAGAATTGGATGAAACATGACTCATTGTATCACACCTCTCAATTTCAATGACTTACTAACCAGAAATTGAATTCTAACCACTGAATCTGTGCTTTCTTGTTGTCGACTGAGAGAAATGGTTTCCAGACTGGTTGTTGGCTTTTGTATAACATTTACTGTAACGTTTAAGAAGGTCAAATCATGAACACTGTTTATAAAAAGTCAGCTGAGAAAAAGCCTATGCAATCAATTTTGCTTTTGGCTGCCATCATTGAAAGAAACAATCTCTGTTAACAATCTGCTATTATGCCCTCTAAAAATCGATAAGTTCAAGGCAAAATCCTGTT
>NW_013701344.1:0-572 GCF_000517525.1 Limulus polyphemus | reverse complement strand
AAGAATTAAATAATGCATAACATCTTGTAAGGGTTTTTTTTATACTGTCATGATGGGTCTACAAGAATTGAATAATGCATAACATCTTGTAAGGGTTTTTTTATATTGTCATGATGGGTCTACAAGAATTAAATAATGCATAACATCTTGTAAGGTTTTTTTTTATACTGTCATGATGGGTCTACAGGAATTAAATAATGCACCACATCTTGTAAGAGTTTTTTATACTGTCATGATGGGTCTACAGGAATTAAATAATGCACCACATCTTGTAAGAGTTTTTTATACTGTCATGATGGGTCTACAGGAATTAAATAATGCATAACATCTTGTAAGGGTTTTTTATACTGTCATGATGGGTCTACAGGAATTAAACAAAGCACCACACCTTGTAAAGTTTTTTATACTGTCGTGATGGGTCTACAAGAATTAAATAATGCACCATATCTTTTAAGTTTTTTTATACTGCCATGATAGGTCTACAAGAATTAAATAATGCACATCTTGTAAGGGTTGTTTTTCTACTGTCATGATGGGTCTACAAGAATTAAATAATGCACCACATCTTGTAT
>NW_013701343.1:0-572 GCF_000517525.1 Limulus polyphemus | reverse complement strand
AGAAAGTATTTCTCTACCCCAGTAACACAGTATAGTCAACCATCGAATTCTACATTGGATGTACTGTGTTACTGGGGTAGAGAGAGACTTTCTGTAGAATTCGATGGTTGGATGTACTGTGTTACTGGGGTAGAGAGAGACTTTCTGTAGACTTCGATGGTTGACTATACTGTGTTACTGGGGTAGAGAGAGCCTTTCTGTAGACTTGGATGTACTGTGTTACTGGGGTAGAGAGAGACTTTCTGTAGAATTCGATGGTTGGATGTACTGTGTTACTGGGGTAGAGAGAGACTTTCTGTAGACTTCGATGGTTGACTATACTGTGTTACTGGGGTAGAGAGAGCCTTTCTGTAGACGAGAGACTTTCTGAGACTTCGATGGTTGACTATACTGTGTTACTGGGGTAGAGAGAGACTTTCTGTCTACCCCAGTAACACAGTATAGTCGGGGTAGAGAGAGACTTTCTGCAGACTTCGATGTTTGACTATACTGTGTTACTGGGGTAGAGAGAGACTTTCTGTAGAATTCGATTGTTGACTAAGTAACACAGTACATCAACCATCGAATTCTAC
>NW_013701342.1:0-572 GCF_000517525.1 Limulus polyphemus | reverse complement strand
TAACCCTATGTGATAATTGCAGTAAATATTTAGCCAAAGATGTTGTAATAAAATTTGTTATTGACTTCACCTGGTGTCTGCTTGCTATTTTTTCATCAGAAACATGTTATGTTTCCCATAATTGTTTTTTCTATTTTTCAAACTGAAATATCTTAATATATCTCTGAATTACACTTTGTTAGTCAAATATATGTCTTGATTCATTTAATAACAAAATTTTGTTTAGTACTGTTTTAATCCTTTTTTCCCTAATCGGATCAATACTATTTCCTCACCTTAAGTACAAACATCATGACATGTATTCTTAGTCATACCACAATTAACCCTATTAGTAGTCTCCACACTACCATGGAATTTATGGTGGACTTGTTCAAACTCATTAATTATTTACACTCATCTAAAACTGTACCATAAATATTTGTCCAAAATATGTCAATACCAGACTCTTATATTTACATAAATTACTTGATATTATTATAAGTACCACAGACTTTACAAACCTTTTAATTTTTAAATATAGATCATAGACATTTAAAACTTTGCTCTACAAGTAAAACTATGTTAATCTAACG
>NW_013701341.1:1225-1498 GCF_000517525.1 Limulus polyphemus | reverse complement strand
TATCGTTAAATCTTGTGTCTTCTTATTGACAGTACACAGTATTGTTAAATCTTATGTCTTCTTATCGACAGTACACAGTATTGTTAAATCTAGTGTCTTCTTATTGACAGTACACACTATCGTTAAATCTTGTGTCTTCTTATTGACAGTACACAGTATCTTTAAATATTGTGTCTTCTTATCGACAGTACACAGTATTGTTAAATCTAGTGTCTTCTTATTGACAGTACACACTATCGTTAAATCTTGTGGCTTGTTAGTGATAGTACACAG
>NW_013701341.1:0-299 GCF_000517525.1 Limulus polyphemus | reverse complement strand
TCTTTTGGCTTGTTAGTGATAGTACACAGTATTTTTAATTCTTGTGGCTTGTTAGTGATAGTACACATTTTTGTAAATCTTGTGTCTTCTTATTGACAGTACACAGTTACGTTAAATCTTGTGTCTTCTTATTGACAGTACACAGTATTGTTAAATCTAGTGTCTTCTTATTGACAGTAAACACTATCGTTAAATCTTGTGTCTTCTTATTGACAGTACACAGTATCTTTAAATCTTTTGGCTTGTTAGTGATAGTACACAGTATTGTTAATTCTTGTGGCTTGTTAATTTCTTGTGGC
>NW_013701340.1:0-572 GCF_000517525.1 Limulus polyphemus | reverse complement strand
TAAAACAAGTAATTAATTTTATACAATTATATCTTATTACTTATGGTGTATCAGTTTTTTTTTCAGACTTCATTACTGCTGGTTGTATTTTACCAAACTTGTATTTGTCATTTTTATTTAATGTTTCCAATATGCTAGAATGTTGCCACTAATAGCTAAGCCTCAGAAAAGTGAATTGCAACCAGAAACTACTGTGTATGTCATTTTTAATTAATGTTCTAAGTTTACTAAAGTGTAATCAGTAGTGATTAAGCTCCAGGTAAATAAAGTTTAGAAGTAAGCTACTGTATTGGTGTTCTTCAGTTAAGGTTCTAAATTTGCTAGAATGCATTCAACAGTAGTTAAGTTCCATGTAAATGAAATTCAGAAGTAAACTACTGTGTTGCTGTTGTTTAGTTTATGTTTTAAGTTTGCTAGAATGTTGTTAGCAGTGGTTAAGTTCCATGTGAACAAAGTGCAGAAATAAGCTACTTTATTGGTGTTATTCGGTTTACTAGAATGCAGTCAGCAGCAGTTAAGTTCTATGTTCAGTACTGTAGTGTTAGGACAAAGTCAAAAATTAGATTTCAGCC
>NW_013701339.1:0-572 GCF_000517525.1 Limulus polyphemus | reverse complement strand
AGTATACTGACCATTCATATACTAAAGTAACTGTATTTAAGTATACTGACCACTCATATACTAAAGTAACTGTATTTAAGTATACTGACCACTCATATACTAAAGTAACTGTAGTTAAGTATACTGACCTCTCATATACTAAAGTAACTGTATTTAAGTATACTGACCATTCATATACTAAAATAACTATTTAAGTATACTGACCATTCATATACTAAAATAACTATTTAAGTATACTGACCATTCATATACTAAAGTAACTGTATTTAAGTATACTGACCACTCATATACTAAAGTAACTGTATTTAAGTATACTGACCATTCATATACTAAAAGTAACTGTATTTAAGTATACTGACCATTCATATACTAAAGTAACTGTATTTAAGTATACTGACCATTCATATACTAAAGTAACTGTATTTAAGTATACTGACCACTCATATACTAAAGTAACTGTAGTTAAGTATACTGACCTCTCATATACTAAAGTAACTGTATTTAAGTATACTGACCATTCATATACTAAAATAACTATTTAAGTATACTGACCATTCATATACTAAAATAAC
>NW_013701338.1:0-572 GCF_000517525.1 Limulus polyphemus | reverse complement strand
ACCATTAGTTTAGTAATAGTTAAGGTGTACTAATACAGTCATTGTAAGGTGTTTACCATAGTTTAGTAATATTAGGTGTACTAATACAGTCATTGTAAGGTGTTTACCATAGTTTAGTAATATTAGGTGTACTAATACAGTCATTGTAAGGTGTTTACCATAGTTTAGTAACATTAGGTGTACTAATACAGTCATTGTAAGGTGTTTACCATAGTTTAGTAATATTAGGTGTACTAATACAGTCATTGTAAGGTGTTTACCATTATCTCTTTTAGTCTACATTATATAACATTGTTATTACGTTATCTCTCTTAGTCTACATTATATAACACTATTATCACGTTATCTCTCTACATTATATAATGTTATTACGTTATCTCTCTTAGTCTACATTATATACTGTTATTACGTTATCTCTCTTAGTCTACATTATATAACACTGTTATTACGTTATCTCTCTTAGTCTACATTATATAACACTGTTATTACGTTATCTCTCTTAGTCTACATTATATAACACTGTTATTACGTTATCTCTCTTAGTCTACATTATATAACACTGTTATTACGTT
>NW_013701337.1:0-573 GCF_000517525.1 Limulus polyphemus | reverse complement strand
ATCATTCTGGTACAGTAGGTAATGTTTAAAGTTACAATAACTCCAAGTAATAATATAACCATCATTCTGGTACAGTAGGTAATGTTTAAAGTTACAATAACTCCAAGTAATAATATAACCATCATTCTGGTACAGTAGGTAATGTTTAAGGTTACAATAACTCCAAGTAATAATATAACAATCATTCTGGTACAGTTGGTAATGTTTAAAGTTACAATAACTCCAAGTAATAATATAAGCGTCATTCTGGTACAGTAGGTAATGTTTAAAGTTACAATAACTCCAAGTAATGATATAAAATCATTCTGGTACAGTTGGTAATGTTTAAAGTTACAATAACTCCAAGTAATGATATAAAATCATTCTGGTACAGTTGGTAATGTTTAAAGTTACAACTGACAATAATATTTCTTCTATAGTAAACCCCAGCTGACAGTAATATGTCTTCAAGGTTAACACCAACTGACTTCTTCTATGGTTAAGATCAACTTAGTACACAAATGAAAGATACCTTAATAACCCAAAGCTCATTACTCAAATGAAAGATACCTTACTGATCCATAGCTCATTACT
>NW_013701336.1:0-573 GCF_000517525.1 Limulus polyphemus | reverse complement strand
CTATATCGCCACAATTATAAGGTACCTGCTAGACCACTGTCTGGAGATTCTATATCGTCATAATCATGAGGTACCTGCTAGACCGCTGTCCGCAGATTCTATATCGCCACAATCATAAGGTACCTGCTAGACCACTGTCCGCAGATTGTATATCGTCACAATCATAAGGTACCTGCTAGATCGCTGTCCGCAGATTCTATATCGCCACAATTATAAGGTACCTGCTAGACTGCTATCTGCAGATTCTATATCGTCCCAATCATAAGGTACCTGCTGGACCGCTGTCCGGAGATTCTATATCGCCACAAGCATAAGGTACCTGTTGGACCGCTGTCTGGAGATTCTATATCGTCAAAATTATATGGTACCTGCTAGACCACTGTCTGGAGATTCTATATCGTCACAATTATAATGTACCTGCTAGACCGCTGTCTGGAGATTCTATATCGCCACAATCATAAGGTACCTGCTGGCCTGCTGTCCGTAGATTCTATATCGCCACAATCATAAGGTACCTGCTAGATCGCTATCCGCAGATTCTATATCGCCACAATCATAAGGTACCTGTTGGAC
>NW_013701335.1:0-573 GCF_000517525.1 Limulus polyphemus | reverse complement strand
ATCCTTAACACTTTGTTTCCAACGTCAAGGGTTTCTTTATTGGGTAGATTTGATAGAGAAAAGATGATCCAGCTGGGTAAGATGGTCTTCAATGAGGTTCGTTGCTATTACATGACAATCTATTAAGTGAATCCATTGAGTAGGTGGTTTAAGCGACCAAGTTTTTGGACGGGTAAAAAGAAAGCATTGATGCAAAAGTACCCACTGGCTCCCTCTATACATAGTGACACCACCTCCCTGTATCCTATTGGTGGAGGGCTTTTTGACATTATGACTTATCGAGTAATGCAAATCACGAGAAAGAGAGTACACTAATTTCAATTGAAATTACTGTAACATTATATATCCTGAACGGAGAAATAAGTGAATAATACAAGACATTTACATAGATCCTTTAAATTCAACTGACTTATAATAATTATTGGTATCTCCTCTCTGTATAGTCCGTTTACCAACGGTATACGTTTGTTTCCTGATATGTGTCACGTGTTTCGATATTCAAGTCCACTGCCCAGCTAACTTTATGACCTTTAATATTAGCTAATAGAGTTAACATTGAACTATTCTTACGTG
>NW_013701334.1:0-573 GCF_000517525.1 Limulus polyphemus | reverse complement strand
CAAGTAATGTGAAGAAGAATGAATACATACTATTGTAGTATAGTAAGCGAATTCCCTGTTACTTATATTATTTAGTTTAGTGAGGTGAATGTTTCGCTTAGAATATTCCAAATTTTTTCGCACATCCACCTTTTCTAATTATGTTTAAATCAGTTTTGACAACAGAACGTTGCCCAAGGAATGTGAGTAACTTCCTTGTGTGCTAGCTGCCTATGTTCTGGATCATTGCCCTGTGGTATTATGTAAACTTTCTTGTGGGAAAGATTGCTGTATAAAAGAGGGCAGTGATATCTTCCGTTGACAGCGCAAGTGATTCATTGAGGCTATCTATGTCCTTATTTATTTTGCTTTTGTAATAACCTTCAGTAATGTGCGTAGCGCATGCGCACTGAGATTGATGGCATTCTAGAATCCCATATATAATGCTATTTTCTTCTAGTCTATAACAATTAGTTCTTCGCAAGAGGGTCTTAATCTGGAACAAAATGTAGAGTTAATACTTCAGTACAGAACTATAACATCGTCGACTCACTCATTTCCCCTGATTGGTCTCGTTCTTCAAACACAGTCAGG
>NW_013701333.1:0-573 GCF_000517525.1 Limulus polyphemus | reverse complement strand
TACTTTATTGACAGGAAGGATTTGTTGTGATACTTCTAGTTCATTATCCTTTATTGATAGGAAGGATTTGTTGTGATACTTCTAGTTCATTATACTTTATTGACAGGAAGGATTTGTTGTGATACTTCGAGTTCATTATCCTTTATTGATAGGAAGGATTTGTTGTGATACTTCTAGTTCATTATCCTTTATTGATAGGAAGGATTTGTTGTGTTACTTCGAGTTCATTATACTTTATTGATAGGAAGGATTTGTTGTGATACTTCTAGTTCATTATCCTTTATTGATAGGAAGGATTTGTTGTGATACTTTTAGTTCATTATCCTTTATTGATAGGAAGGATTTGTTTTGATATTTCTAGTTCATTATACTTTATTGATGGGAAGGATTTGTTTTGATATTTCTAGTTCATTATCCTTTATTGATAGGAAGGATTTGTTTTGATACTTCTAGTTCATTATACTTTATTGATGGGAAGGATTTGTTGTGTTACTTTTAGTTCATTATCCTTTATTGATAGGAAGGATTTGTTTTGATACTTCTAGTTCATTATACTTTATTGATGGGAAGGAT
>NW_013701332.1:0-573 GCF_000517525.1 Limulus polyphemus | reverse complement strand
CATGTAGTGACCTGTATCGTGTGTATCATTAACACTATCCTAGTTACATATTACATTCTGTTCTTGTGCTGCTGGAAGGAGTACTGATGTGTTCTGGTAAGTGTGAAAGGTGACGTATAACTGATACACAATGTACACAGTATCTCATTCTCCGTTTTCCTATGACAGTAGAACTACTGCATCATAGGAGATCAGAAGATAATCTAATGGAACCCACAGTGATTCAATCTTAACCCATAGAATATTTCTTCTCTGCTGGTTAAGGAACAGGAAGCGACTCCCTGTGCCAAAGAAGAGTTCTTGAGGAAACAGCTTCCGTCTGCTTGAATATTAAAGCGTGTGAAAGTCAGGCAATGAAACAAGTGTGTTGGTCATTATTATCTCGAAAGTACCATCCAAACACAAATAATCGGTATGTAGTCTCAAATAAGAAATTTATAAGACTTAATACATGAAACTGTTGGTGAAACTCCATTATTTATAGGACTTAATACATGAAACTGTTGGTGAAACTCCATTATTTATAGGACTTAATACATGAAACTGTTGGTGAAACTCCATTATTTATAGGAC
>NW_013701331.1:0-573 GCF_000517525.1 Limulus polyphemus | reverse complement strand
CAGCAATAGACCAGTTGTACAGTTGGAAAGGCTTTGTTTTATCCACATACCTGGTCTATTGCCGTAAGTTGTATAGTGAGAAAGGCTTTGTTTTATCCACATACTTACAGCAATAGACCAGTTAAACAGTTGGAAAAGCTTTGTTTTACCCACAAACTTACAGCAATAGACCAGTTGTACAGTTGGAAAGGCTTTGTTTTATCCACATACTTACGGCAATAGACCAGTTGTACAGTTGGAAAGGCTTTGTTTTATCCACATACTTACAGCAATAGACCAGATGTACAGTTGAAAAGGCTTTGTTTTATCCACATACTTACAGCAATAGACCAGTTGTACAGTTGGAAAAGGCTTTGTTTTACCACATACTTACGGCAATAGACCAGTTGTACAGTTGGAAAGGCTTTGTTTTATCCACATACTTACAGCAATAGACCAGTTGTACAGTTGGAAAGGCTTTGTTTTACTCCACATACTTACGCAATAGACCAGTTGTACAGTTGGAAAGGCTTTGTTTTATCCACATACTTACGGCAATAGATCAGTTGTACAGTTGAAAAGGCTTTGTTTTAT
>NW_013701330.1:0-573 GCF_000517525.1 Limulus polyphemus | reverse complement strand
TAACTATATCTAATCTATCACGTTCTGTAAGTTTATCGACCACCTTGACATTCTACTTCAAACATGTTATCTTGTCATTGTTTCTTTCTTGTCCCGACCCTACTACATCTATATCCAAAGTAATATATCACTAGAAACACATGTTAAATAAATAAAATACATTAACACTATACGATCAATAACAGAGTACTTACTGGAGCTGTAACTGTCAGTAGAGGATGCTGAAAGCGATCGACTCCTATGCCTCCTTCGGGTTTTCTTTCCAGTTGTTAATTTGGCCTCCTGTATAAGATGACAAAAAACTTGGGTGAATAATCATGTTAATTACCCTATAAACAAGCTGACTTCACTACATGATTTAGGTAGAAAACATTATACTATGAACAAGCTGATTTCACTACATGACATAAGTAGAAAACATTATAGTATAAACAAGCTGACTTCATCACATGATTTAGGTAGAAAACATTATACTATGAACAAGCTGATTTCACTACATGACATAAGTAGAAAACATTATAGTATAAACAAGCTGACTTCATCACATGATTTAGGTAGAAAACATTATACTAT
>NW_013701329.1:0-573 GCF_000517525.1 Limulus polyphemus | reverse complement strand
GTTCATTCGAAGTCTAATTATTGTTGGTTACTGTCAGTCTGTCAGTCAGAACTAAGCAGTACGTTGTTCATTCGAAGTCTAATTATTGTTGGTGACTGTCATTCAGAACTAATCAGTACATTGTTTATCGTCGAAGTCTAATTATTGTTGGTGACTGTCATTCAGAACTAATCAGTACATTGTTTATCGTCGAAGTCTAATTATTGTTGGTTACTTTCAGTCTGTCAGTCAGAACTAAGCAGCCCATTGTTTATTTTTGAAAACCAATCTGTTATTAAGTGCTAAACAAAGCACATTTTTCTGTTGAAGTCTATTTATTGGTGTCAGAGCTAAACTGTTTTTATCTGTTGTTGGTATGTGATCTTCTCAGAACTAAATAAAAACTTTTATTTATTTTACAGTTTCTCATTTCTCTCTCTCAAGCCACTGATTTGTTTGGGTTGGTCAGTTGACAATAAAATCTTAAACAGAGAACCTGTATCTAAATATCGTCACGCCTTATTGTCCACTAAACATGCTAGCAATAGGTCGTCAGTATTAGCTACTCTCCTCATCTTATTAGCTACTCTCCTC
>NW_013701328.1:0-573 GCF_000517525.1 Limulus polyphemus | reverse complement strand
CATGAAAGAAAGGGATCTTGGCATAATGGTTGATCTATTGTTAGGGCAAACAGGATTTTTGGTTGTATCTACAGAAATATTGAATAAAAGTTTAAAGAGGTTATACTTTCACTGTATGGGTCACTGGTTAGGCCACATTTGGAGTATTGTGTACAGTCTTGGACTCCTTACATTAGGAAGGACATTGAATTGTTGGAAAGAGTTCAGAGAAGGGTACTTGGGATGGGGTTTTTTCATATGAGGAGAGATTAAGACCTTTGAAATTGTTTCTCTTGAAAAAAGAAAAGTTAGAGCGGATCTTAGGTGTTTAAATTGTAAAGAGAATTGACAATGTTGATGCATCATTGTTTTTCATACTTAACAACGAGAACAGTAGGAATAGGGAACACAAATATAAAATTTGGCAAGATGGGAGTCATCTTCAGCTAAGACAGTTTTATTTTTCTAACAGTGTGGTTGACCTCTGAAATGGGTTGCTTTCGGATGTTGTGGAAGTAGTAAATTTAAGAGAGCTTGATAACTATATGAATAATAAAGGTTGGCTTTAAGATGTTTATTTTTAATTTATAATAG
>NW_013701327.1:0-573 GCF_000517525.1 Limulus polyphemus | reverse complement strand
GCCTAACTATAGTTACTTTAAATATGCTGCTACGATCAATATTATATTTTTGTCATCTCTAAAAGATTTTAAAGTTTTGCAAACTGTGGATATTTAATATAATAGTTAAATGGGAGCTGAAAGAATACATCTTAACTGTATGATGAAAATTCACCGCGAACCAAGAGATTAGAATTACCTTTTTGTTTGTACATAACAATTTCAGTTTTCTGAATAAAACAATGATTTATTTAGTTCTGTAGTCTTACTGGAGACTCAGTAAAACCACCTAATCTCTTGTTCAGTAATGAAGTCAGTTGCTATGATACAGTTTATAGTTTAATACTAAAATAAATGGTATAATACTTACAAATAATCGTATACTATAATAAGACTGGTGCTAGAAAGTGGAAGGATACTCATTGTATAACTGCTATCCGTCTTGAATACTGTTCTGATTACGTAATCTAAAAGGTGTTATTCCAAGAAAGCTATTAGTATTAGGGGAAAATTAGCTCAATAATAGGAATAATTATTATGGTAATCTTGTTCGTTATTAAAGTACTGTTAATAAGAAGATACTTTCCATACAAT
>NW_013701326.1:0-573 GCF_000517525.1 Limulus polyphemus | reverse complement strand
AAATTTGGCTACGAATATATGGATTGAGAGTGTTCACTGAAAATTTAGCTACGAATATATGTATTGAGAGTGTTGACTGAAACTAAGCTATGGACATATGGATAGAGAATGTTGACTGAAAATTTACCTATGAATATATGGATTAAGTGTTGACTGAAAATTTAGCTCTGAATATATGGATTGAAAGTGTTGACTGAAGACTTAGTTATGAATACATGGATTGAGAGTGTTGACTGAGAATTTAGCTATGAATATATGTATTGATAGTGTTGACTGAGAATTTAGCTATGAATATATGGATTGAAAATGTTGTCTGAGAATTTAGCTATAAATACATGGATTGAGAGTGTTGACTAAAAGTTAGCTATGAATATATGTATTGAGATTGTTGACTAAAATTTAGCTATAAATATGTGGATTGAGATTGTTCACTGAAGATTTAGTAATGGATATATGGATTGACAATGTTGACTGAAAATTTAGCTCTGAATATATGGATTGAGAATGTTGACTGAAAACTTAGCTATGAATATTTGGATTGAGAGTGTTGACTGAAGATTTAGTTGTGAATAC
>NW_013701325.1:0-573 GCF_000517525.1 Limulus polyphemus | reverse complement strand
AAAATGAAATGTATAGACAATAAAACTGTTGTTGATTTCTTAATTCAGATTTTCTATTGATTAAAGAAGTTTTTGTTTATTAAAAACGTTGTTGGGGATATAACAGAAAATAGCTTAATTCAGAAATGATTAAAGTTTAAAACTGAATCGATATTTTTGCTTTCATGATAAATGTTATGTATTTGGCTCTACGCTAGGTGATACCACATTAGATCTTTACTTTTGGCTTATTATACCAACTATCACTACACCTGTAAGGTTGTACGGCCCCGTCACCAAAATCGTAATGCGCAGATAGTAAACGAACTATTTTATCTGTATAAATGCATTTTGGCTTTTATGGCTCCTCCTATTTCGGAAAATAAAGCGTGGTGTGAAGCACACTGGCTTTTATATAGGTTAGAATTAGATAATGAAATATCATGTCGGATTGCAGTTATGTGACTGATAGCAATATGCATTTACGTATTAGTCTATGCGGAATTTATATAGGTTAGAATTAGATAATGAAACCCACTATACTAATAAAGAAATCAGGGCGTGTAAGAGAGAACCTAACCCTCTAACCCCTGA
>NW_013701324.1:0-573 GCF_000517525.1 Limulus polyphemus | reverse complement strand
GGGAGGACTAAGGTATATTTTGGGGTTAGGCTTGAACCTCAGCAAGCTCCCCCCCCCCACCCACACACACACTCCTACTGCCTCCTCGGTTTTTGTCATAAAAAAAACCTCTCTTCGAATAACAGGTCTTAATCTTGCTGTAACAACAACTTCATTTTTTCCCGCCAATTATTCTATTGACAACTAAATTTTATAGTCCAACCACTTGTTTACTTCCATCGTTATTAATGACAACATTACAATAACATCAATTATCACGGTAGCTCTAGTTGGAGAACTAGAGTTTCTGTACAACATGGCTGAATGATGAAGTTCGTGAATCAGTGTTACTAAATGTTCATCCTTGTGTTGCGAAAGAAAAAGTCTCGGTTTGATGAATCGAAGTTTACTTACTGACCTATTAAATGATTGTTAAAAACAGAGGTAGGCCCCTAGTTTAATATTCATAGAAAGCACATTTTTTCTGGTTGATTTGCCGCTACGCTGTAATAATAATGAAGTTTCACTTTGACATGTTTTACTAGCTTGTGATATATATATATATATATATATATATATATATATATATATATA
>NW_013701323.1:0-573 GCF_000517525.1 Limulus polyphemus | reverse complement strand
TTATTTCAGTGAAGTAACGCCCAGACCACTTCGTAAAGACTTTGATATAAAAAATAGTCCAGTTTCAGTTCTACGACCTGGTTAAACAAAGCTCCACGAAAAGACATTATTTTTTGAAATTTAAAAACAAATAATAGTCCATTTTTACTATTGAACTTGAATGATTAAAACCTAAAAAATGACATGATGAAGGTTTAAAGAAAAATATTTTTATCTTGACACGATTTAAGTTAGAACAAAAAGTTCAAGAAACGAAATCAGAGATTTACCTAATGTAGAGTAAATTAAATAATGTACGTTTTAAAATAAGAAACTGCCCATGATTAAGGAAACACCGGAATTAACCGAATAAAGACTTCAATATCTTGTTCAATGGGGCAAAGAAATAACATGTTATAGGTTTTTTAAAATGCCAATCATAAACAATTGATAAAATGAAACTAAATTTATAGTGTCTTGTTTGATGAAACCAAAAAATAATATTACAATTACATTGATGCTCATAAGAGAAATGGTATGTAATTTTAGCAAAATAAAAATTATTTTTTATTGGGTACAAAGGTACACAATAGG
>NW_013701322.1:0-573 GCF_000517525.1 Limulus polyphemus | reverse complement strand
TAAATGTTTAGATTTGATGGGTTGTCACAACTACAAAGAGTGCAGTGACACATACATCCAGCATGATGTTACAGTCAAAGTTTGGTTCAAGAAATGAAGGTCAAGTAGCTTGTAAAGAGTCTGTTTTACTTTACTTATTCTGTTTGGAGTTTTATTCCTGACAGTATTTTTAAGTTGTAGACAGTTGCTGTGTTGACCACAAGAGGTGAAGCTGCTGTAACATAGGTCAGGTGTAACCGAGTTGGCCATAAAAAATGGTGATTTTTTAAAAATCGTTTTAATTATTGAAGGCACAAGAAAACATGCACAACTTTGGAATCCTCATGGGTTTCAAAAAAGGTACGTATTAAAAAATAATCATCTTAATGTTAAGCACATGATTTTCAAACATTCAAGACTTCTGTGGCAGTATTCCAGAGTAATAGAAAAAAAAATGAGAGTCTGTATGTGTTAATATTTTTTGAGGGCAAGCTTGGTAGCAGAGTGCTACCTTTTGTTTTGAAAATCTATTTTCAGACTCAAGAATGTCCAAAATTATTATTTTTATATACATTTTGTCTCTCTCAAGAAACG
>NW_013701321.1:0-573 GCF_000517525.1 Limulus polyphemus | reverse complement strand
CCAAGTACAGTAATGTTCTATAATGTCGTTACAGTTCATGTAACCAAGTGCAGTCATATTCTATAATGTCGTTACGGACTTGGTTACATGGACTAGTCATGTTCTATAATGTCGTTACAGTTCATGTAACCAAGTACAGTCATGTTCTATAATGTCGTTACAGTTCATGTAACCAAGTCCAGTCATGTTCTATAATGTCATTATAGTTCATGTAGCCAAGTCCAGTCATATTCTATAATGTCGTTACAGTTCATGTAACCAAGTCCAGTCATGTTCTATAATGTCATTATAGTTCATGTAGCCAAGTCCAGTCATGTTCTATAATGTCATTACAGTTCATGTAACCAAGTCCAGTCATATTCTATAATGTCGTTATAGTTCATGTAACCAAGTACAGTCATGTTCTATAATGTCGTTACAGTTCATGTAACCAAGTGCAGTCATGTTCTATAATGTCGTTACAGTTCATGTAACCAAGTACAGTCATGTTCTATAATGTCGTTATAGTCCATGTAACCAAGTGCAGTCATGTTCTATAATGTCGTTACAGTTCATGTAACCAAGTACAGTCAT
>NW_013701320.1:0-573 GCF_000517525.1 Limulus polyphemus | reverse complement strand
CCCACATTTTTACAACCTTTCACTATCTGTAGCTAGATGTGGGTTCTCTAGTCCACTACTTCCCACATCTTTACAACCTTTCACTATCTGTAGCTAGATGTGGGTTCTCTAGTCCACTACTTCCCACATCTTTACAACCTTTCACTGTCTGTAGCTAGATGTGGGTTCTCTAGTCCACTACTTCCCACATCTTTACAACCTTTCACTGTCTGTAGCTAGATGTGGGAAGGTGGTTGCTCACACAATATAAATAAAGAAAATAATAAGAAAGAAATAATTATAATACAAGACATCAATAGGGCAGACATCAAAACTGTCCTAGAAGTTAGAATTCCAGCCTCCATTATGATGTTTAGATATAAATACTAAGATATTACTATACAAGCCCAACCTAAATTGTTAGTATATCTCCCATCTTCCACCTTTCCATTCTACTATCTGGATCTTCAATGGTTCTAAGGAGATCCACCAAGTAGCAGATCCCGTACAGGGATGGTGATACAATTACATTAATCCACCTATATAAGATATGAAATGTCCATGTTTATATATATATATATATATATATATATA
>NW_013701319.1:0-573 GCF_000517525.1 Limulus polyphemus | reverse complement strand
GCTAAAATCTATACACAAAAGGGGTTATTACAATACCAGAAACATTATTGTTTACACTGGACAGACCTAAGTTCCTTGTCTATTGTATTATTATGTACCTATACACTCTTCCGTGTTGATAATGGTGGACTCGTTCTTCGTCATATAACCATGGTTACAAATGGTGTGTTAATACACTGGGTCCCATTGGCATTGTAGTAATCCACAGGCACACACTCGTTTATATATCTGACAAAAAAGAAATCCTAATAAGATCACTGTTTAAGACGTTTGATTCTACTAATACAAGTACATACAGAAAAATAAAACAACAGAAAAACTTTTCTATATTTCATTTCAACATCCTTTCGAAAATAAATCTAATATAATATTGACTGAGGAAGGTGAAATGAAATAAAAAAAAGATATACATAAACTTTACAAAATTTGTTCCTCAGTCCAAGATGTCATTCGATTTTTTCAAGAAGTTTTTTTTCCCCGATAAAATGGGAAACGTTGAATTATGTTAACACGTCATTCACATGGATAAAACGAACATCTTATTATCGTTATTTGACTAATTGTTAAAATAAT
>NW_013701318.1:0-573 GCF_000517525.1 Limulus polyphemus | reverse complement strand
CACTAATACTGAGATCAGTATGTTACCACTGGTCACTAATACTGAGATCAGTATGTTACCACTGGTCACTAATACTGAGATCAGTATCCAACTACAGCCACAAGCGTATCGTTTCTCCGTGAAATCTACTTGGTCCCAATTATTTTGCTGAAACGTAACTCTTCTGTGAACAAGAAATTGACCCACACAGAGAACCGCCGAGAGTTATTCCGGGCCCGGGGGTAATTACGTACATATGGGCCCCCATAATCGTACGACTCACAAAGTTCATTACTTAATACCTCGTAAACAAACTGAACACTATCAGTTTCACAGACTCCCTGAGGTCTAGCTTCTAAGTACGAATTTGCTGGTTATATGTTAATATAGCTCTTTATGCATGTCTCGTAAACAAACTGAACACTATCGGTTTCACAGACTCCCTAAGGTCTAGCTTCTAAGTACGAATTTGCTGGTTATATGTTAATATAGCTCTTTATGCATATCTCGTAAACAAACTGAACACTATCAGTTTCACAGACTCCCTAAGGTCTAGCTTCTAAGTACGAATTTGCTGGTTATATGTTAATATAG
>NW_013701317.1:0-573 GCF_000517525.1 Limulus polyphemus | reverse complement strand
GCTATGACATGGCGTACACTGAACGTTAATCTGTTATGACAAGGTGTACACTGTACGTTTATCTGCTATGATATGGTGTATACTGTACGTTTATCTGCTATGACATGATGTACACTGTACGTTTATCTGCTATGACAAGGTGTACACAATACGTTTATCTGTTATGATATGGTGTATACTGTACGTTTATCTGCTATGACATGGTGTACACTATTCGTTTATCTGTTATGACATGGTGTACACTATACGTTTATCTGCTATGACATGGTGTACACTATACGTTTATCTGCTATGACAAGGTGTACACTATACGTTTATCTGTTATGACATGGTGTACACTATACGTTTATCTGTTATGACATGGTGTACACTATACGTTTATCTGCTATGGTGTGGTGTACACTGTACGTTTATCTGCTATGACAAGGTGTACACTATTCGTTTATCTGTTATGACATGGTGTACACTATACGTTTATCTGTTATGACATGGTGTACACTATACGTTTATCTGTTATGACAAGGTGTACGCTGTACGTTCATCTGTTATGACATGGTGTACACTATACGTTTA
>NW_013701316.1:0-573 GCF_000517525.1 Limulus polyphemus | reverse complement strand
GAAATCCGGATTCTAGCGTTGTAAGTCCGCAGACATACCGCTGTGCCACTGGGGGACGATCTTATTGAAGTTTATAAGATTATCAAGAGAATCGATAGGATAAATGTCTCTGGTTTCTTTGCGGTATATACTGAAGATAATAGGACGAGATAACATGAGTTTAAGATCTGGAAAGGACAAGCTGGGCTTCTGTTAAGATTGTTTTTGTTTTCCTAACAGGAAGATTGATTTATGTAATGAGTTATCCTTGGCAGTAGTGTAGACCCGTACTTTACAGAATTTTAAAATAAAGGGTGGTTTAAGTTTTTATTTTCCCAAGGAGGAGTATACAAGGACATCCTTGAAAGAATAAATAGTCCCTTGTTGTCCGTAGGTTATGTTATATTGAGTTGAAATAAAACATTTCATAATTGTTATGACATTTTTTATAACTTTCTAAGAATATGTTTTATAAGGGAAGGTATGGGAAGAAAAACGCACTTATCGGTAGGTTGCACGCGGAAAATGAACCTACTACTCAAAAAGTAGGAACAGATATGGGTATTTAAACATAAAACTGCCTTTCACCGTCTG
>NW_013701315.1:0-573 GCF_000517525.1 Limulus polyphemus | reverse complement strand
TTCACAGAAAACAATCTATTTATCCAACCTAAGAACATAAAACATTATCAAAAGTCAGTGACTTAGCTCACGTCACTCTGTCTTTCAGCAATAAGTTTATGGACTTACAATGCTAAAATACGAGGCTCGAGTCCCCTCAGTGGATGAAGTACAGAAGCTTTGGACTAGGAGAAACAAGAATAACTTATAAAAAACTACAGCCCCGAGTCAGTATATATATATATACATTTTTTAAAGTTAAAGTTAAGAACGACGTTAATTGTTCAAAGAATTAAAAAATATATTTTCATTGAGTTTTGGTTAACTTGCATCTGCAGTGAAAATCTATTTTAGTAAAAACATTAAAATTATATATATATTATATACAATATAAACATTAAAAACCTTCCAATATTCCAATTAAAGAAGATAAAACATTATATGGAACGATAGCACGAGTCTTAAGCAACTTATCCTAACCTTAAATGAAATACAATTAAAATTAAATCCATGGTAGAAAAATAAAATTGCAGCCACAACACCAACATCTAACACTGGGGCACAAATTATAAGACCTGTTACTGTGTGGATCTC
>NW_013701314.1:0-573 GCF_000517525.1 Limulus polyphemus | reverse complement strand
ATTTGACAATTTACTACGTTCCTGTAATTTAAAAACTTTGATACTACTGACTTCCGTGATTGTTCCGGTTTATTTAATAGTTTCAAAACTATTGACTTCTGTAATAGCTTTCATTTAAACTTTTAAACTACTCTTTTTATGTTATTCAATTTCAGTTAAAATGTTTGATTACTTCAGTAAATTTAATTTTTTAATGGAAACACTGATAACTGAATACATAAGATTTATTTACCAATATGAAATATTTTGAGGTCTGATTTTATTTAATATTTTTCAAAAAGTCATTATAGTTACTTTTCTATGTAAAAGTACACTCGTGTGTTTTAGTTTGCTTCTCTTTGCATGGGAAAAATCTGATGTCAATGTTAAACGTTCAAGTATTAAAAATATTTTTCTGATTTAGTGATGAGAATAATTTAAGAATTCCTCCTTAAAGGCGAGCTCGAACTAACTTCAAACAGGTTAAGTATAAAGCTATTTTAGGATAAAGAAGATATTTTTTTTGTATAAGAGTTGGTACATCGTATGTCGATACACCAATGCAAAACTTAGGCTTTGGGGGAATTATTATCC
>NW_013701313.1:0-573 GCF_000517525.1 Limulus polyphemus | reverse complement strand
AACTCCGTGTTTTTCTGTCGTTATAGGCCTACTTTCTATCACTTACAGATGCGGGTTGTAGAAAACAAAATTATTCGCTGATCATATCAGGTGAAATTGAAATGTAATACAAAGTTCTACCGCTCACGAATAAAATGAATAAACTATTCCATGTTATAAGTGAATAGCACAAATAAAATGAGATGAAATTGAAATGTAATACAAAGTTCTACCGCTCATATCAGCTGATGTGTCTGTATTTATTACAATTGTTAGTCGTACTTCTCACTCGTTCCTTCTTTTTCATATATATATATATTTCCATAGAATTGTATGGAGATGTACGTTGATCAATCTGTAAACATCAGAGAATTATTCCTCACAGTGTTGAAAATTCTGTTTAAATAATGGAACATTGTGTGTGTGTGTGTTTAGAACTGCAACAGCTTAAATTAAAGTACTTTTTTCATTTCAATTGCTCCCTCTCGCAACTCGGAGACGAGCATAGAACTTGTTTGCTATTCCTGCTAAAGACGTTTGCTTCAAGATTGTTTACACCGCTATATTTTGAATTTCGCAACTTTCTTTTTTAAC
>NW_013701312.1:0-573 GCF_000517525.1 Limulus polyphemus | reverse complement strand
CCCCCCCCCCCCCCGTTTCGTTTAAAGAAATACGGCAATCAAATGGCAAACAAGTGAAACTATTATCTTCCGGCTAAAATAATGAATAAATCGTTAATTTAAAGAGTGACAAAAGCTAGGACTTCTGCTAACTCTTCATTCCAGATGGATTTTCGTACGTCGTAATACGTTGTACGATTTTAATGTAAAAATCCGGTAAATACGGCGTGTACGATAAGCACACTAGAGTTCAATCTCGACACTTTTGTGGCACTACAAGGGAAGTGTCACGAGAGTTCAGTTTAGGAACAACAACAAGTAAAAAAGAAAGAAAAGTAGGCAAACCTTAAAGTTCCGTTATCTATAAAAAAATACACTTATTTTAAATACTGGGTGTTTCAAAGGTCACTTTCGCCGTTCAGACGACTGTGATCGTAATGAACACAATGTTGTGACAGTCTCGTGTAGACTAGTTCGCGTGGAGTTACCCATAAAGCATCACGGGTTACGTCCATCTTGTAATCCTTAATTATACGTTTAAAAACAGTATTGTTTTGTTTTTTTGTTTGTTTTTTGTATTTCGCGCAAAGCTAC
>NW_013701311.1:0-573 GCF_000517525.1 Limulus polyphemus | reverse complement strand
GCGCGTAGCGTTGGTTGTATTTATAGGCGTGCGAATAGGTTTTCTAGAAATTTCAGTTTTAGGTAACAATACAAACTTAAACGTTTACGTACACACATATATTGTTGATTCTTACTCTCAAGAATTTTTTACAACTTTGGAGAATAGGCGGGAGTTTCGCAACACATATCTAACACTACAAACTATGCATGTTTTTAAATATAAATGTAATCTAAACAAACGTGGATAATAAAATAAATATATAATAACAAATTCGTTACAATATGTACTTCTTATGATTTTAAATGACCAGAGAATAAGATTTGTCCTCTGTTCCGTCAAAAGTTTCAGAAAAACTAATTCTGAAGTTCCAAGTATTTTCTTCCTCCCACAACTAGAATAGAACACATCTTTATTCAAAAATAACGTGCACATGATTCTTTGTATCAGATCAAACTTACACACCGCAGTGATGACTGAAAAACGCACTCTTTCTTGCATAGTTAAAGTTCAGCGTTACCGCTCCCCTTGAGATGTGTGTTAAACCTAAGTGAAGGACTGGAACCGAGGTTTTTACAAGTTGATATGAAATAG
>NW_013701310.1:0-573 GCF_000517525.1 Limulus polyphemus | reverse complement strand
TTTTCTATACCTTCATCGATGGAAGATTAGATCGTTTTCTATACCTTCATCGATGGAAGATTACATGGTTTTCTATACCTTCATCGATGTAAGATTAGATGGTTTTCTCTACCTTCATCGATGGAAGATTACATGGTTTTTATACCTTCATCGATGGAAGATTAGATGTTGTTCTATACCTTCATCGATGGCAGATTACATGGTTTTCTCTACCTTCATCGATGGAAGATTAGATGGCTTTTTATACCTTCATCGATGGCAGATTACATGGTTTTTTATACCTTCATCGATGAAAGATTAGATGGTTTTCTATACCTTCATCGATGGCAGATTAGATGGTTTTCTATACCTTCATCGATGGCAGATTACATGGTTTTCTATACCTTCATCGATGGCAGATTAGATGGTTTTCTATACCTTCATCGATGGAAGATTAGATGGCTTTTTATACCTTCATCGATGGCAGATTACATGGTTTTTTATACCTTCATCGATGAAAGATTAGATGGTTTTCTATACCTTCATCGATGGCAGATTAGATGGTTTTCTATACCTTCATCGATGGAAGATTAG
>NW_013701309.1:0-573 GCF_000517525.1 Limulus polyphemus | reverse complement strand
TAGATAGATATAGTCCTCTTCTTTTACTTCCGATTAATCTAAATAAATATAGTTCAATCCTTTAGATCCCTATTAATATAGAACAAAAATTAGCTGTTAAAGATCCAGACAGATGTAGGGAAACATGTAGTTAATTTTTGATTGTCATCATTAAGCTAAAAAAAAATAAAAATAAAACTTTATTCACTTCTTATATCTTGATAATTTTAAACAATAACGTGATTCACTTCTTAACATTCTACACTGCAAAATAATGTTTCTATTTTATCACTATAATAAACAGTTTGATAACACTTCATAGAAAAATTCACATATCATGGAGTAAATGAATGAGGTTGTGACACATGGCGTTTAGGGAGAAACCACACTACATAATAAACATCAAAATACGACGTTTATGCCCTGAAATGAATAAAAGCATCCTCAAGAATGAGTTGGTGTAAGAAGCCGAATAGTTGTCCATATATTACTGGTAGGGAATATTGAAAACGTAGTATGTGCCCAACAACACAGTTGAAAAATTCAGGACGTGCAGTTAAAGGGGCTACTCTAACTTAATATTGGTGTTAGACT
>NW_013701308.1:0-573 GCF_000517525.1 Limulus polyphemus | reverse complement strand
CATAGATAGGCCTAAATAAAATGTTTTTTAATTGTGTACTAGTTTTAACGTTGAATATTATTTATGATACTATTTGTTGTTAAAAGAGTACCCCAAGAGTTGGCGGTGGGTGGTGTTGACAGATAGTCCTCGTGTAGCTTTGCGCGAAATTCAAATGAAACCAGATTTTTAATGAATCTGGTTACTGTGGCAACAAACCCAAGTATTTACTTTTTAAGTATTATATTGGTTGATTTGGTTACATTTATTAATACAAAAGCAACGAAATAAGTGCGTCTTATAAAAGTTTACACCCTTTTTTTTTCCAGCTAGAATTTCTTAAAAACGTTTTCAGTGAAACATTTTTTTTTTATCTGCGTTTCCAATCGTCAGATTTCACACACCTGAACAACTGAGAATGTCGTAACCTGCGCCGTTTTAGAGGGTGTAGCCAACTTTTGTTTTAGATTTATTTGTCCTGAAGGTGTCAGCTTAACTGCCGTATCATTCACTTTAACGATTGAAGAACACTACAGTGACGTCATACAGCTGATTAACCAATCAAAGACATGCGTATTCCTTGTTACTTTACAA
>NW_013701307.1:0-573 GCF_000517525.1 Limulus polyphemus | reverse complement strand
CCATACATTATTATAAACACTCACTATACCATACAATACAGCTCTTAGGGTATTTTTATCAATAACATTTGTTCTACTTCTTCTATTTAAAACCTACACACTATTATATTTCATTTCGTAGAAAACTCTGAAAAAAACCACAAGAAAAGAAGGAATTTTAATTAAATCACTGAGTCTTTGATTGTTATTGATTCAGTAGAAAACCCTTGGCATTTCATAAAGACTCCTTTGATCTTAGATACTCTCAAACACTAAAGCAAGCGAAAGAAAAACAATGGTCTTGCGGTCTCTATAAAAAACCTTTCAGTTTCGTTTTTTTTTACATAAAAAGTGAGACACTAGTGAAACGTAATACGAGAGCACTTTCGGTTTCGGTGGATCAAACAATGCAACTGTTTGATTGTATAAACCATAAGAACTAACATCGAAAAAAACTACTTTCTGTGAGAAAGTAGCAAGGTTTGAAAAGGTTAGAGGTCTCTTCGTTATGAACTTCTTAAAGCTTCATAAATATAGGACCTGACGCAGTTAAAAACATGACCCTGATATGGTCACTCCTTTTATTTTTAATTA
>NW_013701306.1:0-573 GCF_000517525.1 Limulus polyphemus | reverse complement strand
AGTTTATCACTTGATACCCAGCATAGTTTATCAGGTTGATAACCAGCATAGTTTATCAGCTTGATACCCAGAATAGTTTATCAGCTTGATAACCAGCATAGTTTATCAGGTTGATAGCCAGCATAGTTTATCAGGTTGATAGCCAGCATAGTTTATCAGGTTGATAACCAGTCAACCTGATAAACTATGTACCAGCATAGTTTATCAGGTTGGTAACCAGCATAGTTTATATCAACTGATGATAAACTATGCTGGCGCTTGATAGCCAGCATAGTTTATCAGCTTGATACCCAGCATAGTTTATCAGGTTGATAGCCAGCATAGTTTATCAGGTTGATAGCCAGCATAGTTTATCAGCTTCATAGCCAGCATAGTTTATCAGGTTGATAACCAGCATAGTTTATCAGGTTGATACCCAGAATAGTTTATCAGGTTAATACCCAGCATAATTTATCAGCTTGATAACCAGCATAGTTTATCAGGTTGGTAACCAGCATAGTTTATCACCTTGATACCCAGCATAGTTTATCAGCTTTATAACCAGCATAGTTTATAAGGTTGGTAACCAGTATA
>NW_013701305.1:0-573 GCF_000517525.1 Limulus polyphemus | reverse complement strand
TATATATATATATATATATATATATATATTCACTTTCCTCTTAATTTATCCACTTATCCAAAATAGCACGATGGAAACATAGCTTGCTGCCACACCATAAATATAAAAGGCCCAAGCCTTCATTCATTTTGCAGCCATTTCCTGGTAGTACACATGGATTTGTTCTAGTGTGGACTAGTTTGATTACTTTTAGCTGAGAGTTCCACTCAAGCCAGTCTCTCGGACTGTTTTAGGGATCACTCTGCAGGTGATGCCTCAAACTCTTTTAAGGTAGAGGCCTCATCCCATCTGATTAAATTGTTGTTGATTCAGAAGTAGATAAAGCATATGCCCCCTTGTGGATGGCAAAATCCATCTATGGCAGTTGTAGTGGCATAGCCTGAGATGAATGGCTCATCTTGACCACTGCAGTAGTTGTTATCACACAGTGGTGCCTGTCAAAATAGCTGCTACTCCTGAGGCAGCAGGCATTGACTGGGTTTGGTTTGTTTAGTTTCGAATTTTGTGCACAGCTACACGAGGGCTGTTTGCATTAGCCATCCCTAATTTAGTAGTGATAGACTAGAAAGAAAG
>NW_013701304.1:0-573 GCF_000517525.1 Limulus polyphemus | reverse complement strand
TAACAGGAGAGAATCCACGAACACAAACATCCGTTGCAAAAGCCATCCACATACCCCAGGCAACAATAATTAGCAGAAAGAGCGACAATAGACACGTGTACCCACAATGCTTCTTCGACATATATGTTCAACCATCGCATAACTTAAACAGCTGGGAAATGAAACAGGTATTCATGCTATTACATACCAAAACATACTAGTCAGTTAAGCCTGTGGATTTCTGTGTGATCAGACCGTTAAAACGGGATCTGGGAAACCGTCGTTCTCGTGCATTAGATGAACTATAGAAAGCTGCGATTGAGGAGGGGCGTGCTTTTGACACGAAAGCCTTATGACGCAGCCTTTGGCAATGGAAATTATGCTGCAGCATCATTATCAATGTGTACTGTCGTCAGACAGAGCATGACTGGACGTTGCAACATGGTCTGTAACAAGGTGGTGAGTCTTTAAAATGTTTTGAATATATAACGTCATCAACAACTGTATAGGATATAAAATGAAGCGCTATATGGAGACATCGCTGTACTCTTTGGGTGTTGTGAGCTACATAGAAAGCATAAGGGAGAGCAATTA
>NW_013701303.1:0-573 GCF_000517525.1 Limulus polyphemus | reverse complement strand
AACAATAAACAAGTGTTCTAGATGATGGTTGGAAGGGAACAACAAACAAATGTATCTGACGATGGTTGGAAGGTAACAATAAACAAATGTACTTCATGATGGTTGAAAGGTAACAATAAACAAATGTATTTGATGATGGTTGGAAGGTAACAATAAACAAATGTACTTAATCATGGTTGGAAGGTAACAATAAACAAGTGTTTTAGATGATGGTTGGAAGGTAACAATAAACAAATGTACTTAATCATGGTTGGAAGGTAACAATAAACAAGTGTTTTAGATGATGGTTGGAAGGTAATAACAAACAAGTGTATTTGATGATGGTTGGAAGGTAACAATATACAAGTGTATTTGATGATGGTTGGAAGGTAACAATATACAAGTGTATTTGATGATGGTTGAAAATAACAATAAAAAAGTGTTGTAGGTGATGGTTGGAAGGTAACAATAAACAAGTGTTCTAAATGATGGTTGGAAAGTAATAACAAACAAGTGTATTTGATGATGGTTGGAAGGTAACAATAAACAAGTGTTCTAAATGATGGTTGGAAGGTAACAATAAACAAATGTACT
>NW_013701302.1:0-573 GCF_000517525.1 Limulus polyphemus | reverse complement strand
AGACTAATTGAATTATACGAGTGACTTTGTTGTTTTTTTTTTTTTGTTTTTATTTCAATTCAGAACATTGGATTACAAATCGCTGTTAATTTAACTATCACATTTATATATATTAATTGTCTCCCCCGTAACAGTTGATACAACGAGCCAGGCCTCCTATGTCCAAGATGGAAGACGTTTCTTGCATCTACACCTTATTTATGGGAAAAAGAAGCTCCGATTGAATGTCTATTTCCTTTTCCTTTGCCATCAAAGTTCACACTGAGGGAGGAGAAGAATATTAGAAGTCACCATAGCAACTATTGAGGTAATATCACCGGTAGATGTTATAGGTGTGAGATACAGAATTGTTCATAGAAACCAAGAATGACTATATATTATTTAATCTACCAAACACCAGAACACACAAATAAAAGGTGAAGCCACCCACCTACCTTTACTATAACAACATTATTCTGACACCCTCCGCCCACCTTGAGTGTAAACACACTACCCTGACACCCTCCACACCACTTGAGTATAAAAACATCACCCTGTACTCTCCACACATATTAAGTATAAAAACATTACCCT
>NW_013701301.1:0-573 GCF_000517525.1 Limulus polyphemus | reverse complement strand
CTATTTCATATATCATATTTCATAAAAGAAGAGTATTTTATATATCATGTTTTATAAAACAAGAGCTATTTTATATATCATATTTTATAAAACATGAGCTATTTTATATATATTTTATGAAACTAGAGCAATTAACTATTTTTATATCATGTTTTATGAAACAAGAGCTATTTTATATGTAATTTTCATAAAGAAAGAGCTATTTTATATATCATTTTTATAAAGCCAGAGCTATTAGTTATTTTTATATGATGTTTGTGAAACAAGATGTATTTTATATATCATGTTTTGTAAAACAAGAGCTATTTTATATATATCATATTTTATAAAACAGGAGCTATTTTATATATGATGTTTATAAAACAAGAGCTATTTTATATATCATTTTTATAAAATAAGAGGTATTTTATATATCATATTTTATAAAGTAGAGCTAATTTATATATGTCATATTTTATAAATAAAGAGCTAACTTATATATCATGTTTATAAAACAAAGCTATTTTATATATTATGTTTATAAAACAAGAGCTTTTTTATATATATTTTATGAAACAAGATTTATTAGCTATT
>NW_013701300.1:0-573 GCF_000517525.1 Limulus polyphemus | reverse complement strand
AAATACAGCCTAGAGCCAATAATACCACAGGAATAAAACTAAAAAACAATAACAGTAAGAAGAGTACAGGCTAAAGTTAATAACCATCACAGCCTAGACCAAATTATACCACAGGAATAAAACTAAAAAACAATAACAGTAAGAAAAATATAGGCTAAAGCTACTAACCACCACAGCCTAAAGTCAGTAATACCACAGGAATAAAACTAAAAAACGATAACAGTAAGAAGAATACAGGCTAAAGCTAATAACCACCATAGCCTAAAGTCAATAATACCACAGGAATAAAACTAAAAAACAATAACAGTAAGAATAATACAGGCTGAAGCTAATAACCACCACAGGAATACAGTCTAGAGACAGTAATCATCAGAGGAATAGGCTAAAAACAAATAACCACCAGAGGAATACAGCTTAGAACCAATAACCAACAGAAGAATACAACCTGGAACCAATAACTACTAGATGAATACAGCCTAAAACCAATAACCACTAGATGAATACAACCTGGAACCAATAACCACTAGATGAATACAGCCTAGAACCAATAACCACTAGACGAATACAGCCACC
>NW_013701299.1:0-573 GCF_000517525.1 Limulus polyphemus | reverse complement strand
GCTGTATATCTGAACCTAAATGGGTCTTTGATTAGGTGCTGTATATCTGAACCTAAATGGGTCTCTGATTATATATCTGAACTTTAATGTGTCCCTAATATGGCCGTTTATCCCATGTGCACTCTTCAGGTTGACAATGCCATTACTTGTACTTCAATTCTGACATTTTTTCTTTTTATTATTTTAAGATGATATTTGACTAATATCTTAATATTTGGAGCCTTTAAAATGTTAACACTCTTATAATAATTTTTTGGAATTCGAAAAATAAATTAAAGCTTTTGTTTCTACGACAGAATTATTTCTCGATTTTGTCAGTGTGAGTAGTACATATGTTGTGAAAGCTGACATCCCTAATATGTGTTTCACTGTGTATCAAGCTTACAGTTTAAATAAATAATTAAAGTAGGTTCTAAATCTCTTTTTTACTCAGTTTTGTTTCAAGTTGCGTTTAAATCTTATGTTCATCGAAATAATTTTCTTAACTTCAAGAAAATTTCTATATTGAGTGAAGTCGCCCTTTTCTTGTGTATAATTTAACTTGTTCCGCAGCCATTTGGTGTATATCAGGTC
>NW_013701298.1:0-573 GCF_000517525.1 Limulus polyphemus | reverse complement strand
GATCTGTCAAGTGCCTACATTTAGTCCAGTGATCTGTCAAGTGCCTACTTTTAGTCCAGTGATCTGTCAAGTGCCTACATTTAGTCCAGTGATCTGTCAAGTGCCTACATTTAGTCCAGTGATCTGTCAAGTGCCTACATTTAGTCCAGTGATCTGTCAAGTGCCTACATTTAGTCCAGTGATCTGTCAAGTGCCTACATTTAGTCCTCAGATTTGTTATAGTAAGTGATTAATCTTACAAACAACAAAATGTTTTTTATTCAAATTCGACTTTTCGGCATACGCCTTTCTCAAGGGTTACAGCGTCACATACAAATAAAAACTGATAACCGAAACGAACACATAGAGAACAGTTAAAATCTGACTATTGTTAAGTGAGCTTTTAATTGTTGTATGCGTTATTTTCAGTTGTCATCTTCTATATATTCGTGTCGCTGTAACCCCGTGAGCCGAAGAGTCGGGTTTGAATAAAATCTTTGTTTTCTGGAATATGATTTGTCTTTTTTTTTGTAGACATAAAAACAAAACTATTTCCTTCTTTACGTCATATATATATATATATATATATATATA
>NW_013701297.1:0-573 GCF_000517525.1 Limulus polyphemus | reverse complement strand
ATTTACTTGTGACCACGCTGTGTACATTGAATGGATCTGGGACCGTTACCACATTGTTAAAGTCCATGTTGCCACATCCAATTGTTTTTTAGCTGATGAATGTGCATCCTGACAGTAGCTTTGCAATGTGGTTTCTATTGCAAAAGGCTCCATCATAAGGCGTTCATGTTCAAAGCACAGCACTTCACCCTACACGCTTTTCATACTACATATAGTGTACGAGGATGATGGTTTCCCACTGCCAATTTCAACAGTCTGATTACACAGAAATCCCTAGGTGCTGTTTCTGATGGCTTGACTGATATGTCTTTGGATAGAGTAACATGAATACCAATATCATTCTCCAGTTGCTTGAGGTATGTGATGGTTGAATGGGGGGTATGACTATAAACCTTACCTTGGCAAAGCCATGACTTGTTGGCCTCGTTTCCAGTTAAAGTTCCTTTAAGATTATGTGGGGTAATGTTACCTGTGGTGCGAATGGCTTTTGCCACTGAGTTTTGTGTTTGTGGGTTCTCACTTGTTGCAAGGTGCCACACCTTGCTTACCACAGCTGTGATACAACTTGTTGCA
>NW_013701296.1:0-573 GCF_000517525.1 Limulus polyphemus | reverse complement strand
AACTGAACGGATCAGGCCCGCAGTTTGGTGACCCCTGATCAAGAAGGACATTGAATTGTTGGAAAAGCTTCGGGGAAGAGCCACTAGGATGATGGGATTGTCCTATGAGGAGAGATTAAAATTTCTAAAGATGTTTTCTCTGGAGAGAAGGGTCAGAGGGAATTTGATTGAAGTGTTTAAGATTATTAAGAGTGCTGATAATATAGATTCATCAAACGTTTTGTGTGTTCAGCAGTGAAAACAATGGGACACAAATTCAAATTTTGGAAGGTAGGAGTCATTTGTAGTTTAAACAGTATTACTTTTCAAATAGGGTGGTTGGCTTTCGGAATGAACTGCCTTTGAAGGTGGTGGAGGCAGAAAATTTAACTGAGTTCAAGAAAAGTTGGGATGAATAGTAAGGGGTAGTTAAAGTTGGGAGGTGGAATGGACAGCCTTGATGGGCTAATTAGCTCCTTTACAATTTTATGAAATTATATTGCTACCGTTTAATTGTTCTTTCTATACTCACGAATGAATACGCAAACTCACTCGAGAGCTAATTTTTTTTTATAATTCGAATATTATGAACTA
>NW_013701295.1:0-573 GCF_000517525.1 Limulus polyphemus | reverse complement strand
TGGTTAAAGTAGAAAGAAAAATCTTCTTGTTTCGGGTTTCTCTTTTATTCTTTATATTCTCTCTCTTCTTGTTTCTTTTCTTTATTCTCCAACAACTCCTCTGAGAATACAGAAGTTGTTTGAGAAAACAGAAAAGAAACAAGAGAGTATTTATCTTTTTCATTTTTTCTACTCTTTTCTAGTTAAAAAAGAAACAAGAAGAACGAAAAAACTTTATACTTTAACCACTGCTGTAGTCTTTCTTCCTGTTTATTTTCTTTCTCCTCTAAATAATTTGATAGCAGGCGAAAGAAAAGAAACAAGAAGAGAGACCACAGCAAATTCACCTTAGCAGAATGGGACGGAAAAGAAAATGTAAACGAGAAGTGGCAAATGCTGTCAGATGTTTGTTAATTTCCGGTAGAAATTCCCACCGAGGATCTTCAGCGATACAAGTCCTTTCTTGATTAAATTTGTATTTAGGAAGAATAAACTGGCTTTTAGTACACAGAAGTTCCACAATCAGTACGTTTCTCGTTTCTTTAAACCTAACAACTTTTATAATACACGCTATAAATCACAGCGGTAAGTTCC
>NW_013701294.1:0-573 GCF_000517525.1 Limulus polyphemus | reverse complement strand
ACTTAATACTATGAATAAATAAACTTATAATGTTGTTCTACGACCTAACGTTATATTATTTTAAAACTTAGATAATATGTTAATGTGTTGCTGTACAAAATTCGCCTTTTGTTTACATCTGTCGAAATGAAGTGCGCGCGCATGCGAATTTAAATAGTAAAGTGCACGCGCATTTTCAGAACAGACAAAAACTGAGTATAATTATAACAGATATGAATGTAAGCCTAAATACGGTCTTACTTTGCATTTTTACTCTTCTTATGTAATAATAAAACATATAAACCATGACAAGAAAAAGGTTCGTATTATTCAATTTCCAAGTACGAGTTCAAAAGATTATCATATAATATTATATTATTATATAAGTTTTAACTTATCGTCGTCACATTTTTATAGTGTATTTATACACAACCTATAGTTATAGTGTTTATATACAACCTATAGTTATAGTGTTTATATACAACCTATAGTTATAGTGTTTATATACAACCTATAGTTATAGTGTTTATATACAACCTATAGTTATAGGGTATTTATATACTACCTAAGGTTATAGTGTTTATATACAACCTA
>NW_013701293.1:0-573 GCF_000517525.1 Limulus polyphemus | reverse complement strand
AGTAATTTTAGATCATTGCTCAAAATTTTTAGAATGACATTAAATTCACTTGCAACGTTGAAAATAATAATAATTTACCTTTTTTAAACACCCTCATTAATTGCAACTCTAGTGGATATGGTACATCAATATACAGAAAAAAGATGTTTACTGGACTCTTAACACAGTTTGACACTTTATCCTGCTCACATACAAAAGAAAGCTTGTAACATGCTTATTAAACACAGCTTATACATACCTTAATTTAAACTTTTCTCTCATACAGGATATGCTAAAATGTAATGGCTACTCACAACATTTACTACAGAAAATAACCAATACCTTTCTAACTAAGAAACTCACAACTCCACCCAGACTACCAATTGTACCCAAACTTACTATATACTCTTGTTTAACTTTCAAAAGTCAAATTAAATGCATAAATTATCATTACAATCCCCAAGTTGATTTCAGCATACAGGATTTTTTTCAATACTAAAGACATTCTTCAAATTTCTCATTGTTCATGGCTTGTATAAGCTTTACACATGTCGAGACAATAATGCCCCCTATATTGGCAAAACCATATGCCAT
>NW_013701292.1:0-573 GCF_000517525.1 Limulus polyphemus | reverse complement strand
TAGTACCATAAGATATTAGTGAAACAGCACCTGGATGTTGTGTTACGACCATAAGATTTTAGTGAAACAGCACCTGGATGTTGTGTTAGACCATAAGATATTAGTGAAACAGCACCTTGAGTTCTGAGATACTTCTCAATTACCTCTCAATTCTGAAAAAGTTTACAATAATCTAGGTTTTTTGTTTTTGTTTTTTGCTAGACGGATAGATGCAATTAGTTACCGTTTCTTACGTTCGTAGAATATAAATGGAACTTTCTGGAAGGTATATCGAAAAAGTTTCTGTATCTTATTTCATTAAAATATATCTTTTATCATTTGAGATACAAAGCAAAGAAACAAACGAGACTGCACATATAATCTCTCTCTCTCTTTCTCACCGTTAACCGAACCTGCGAAAAAGCGTTTCTGTACCAATAAGAAAGACACGGTGAAGCTTGGTTCAACTACAAATAATGATGTTTTATATTTTTGTGTAAGCTTGATATTTTTCCCGTCTAGGTCTTCGTTTTCATGCATCTCAATCTATGTTTTTAAAGTCCAAACAAAAAATTTCAATCTTTTTCGATCTTG
>NW_013701291.1:0-573 GCF_000517525.1 Limulus polyphemus | reverse complement strand
AGTCCGGGTATGCAAGCCACAGGGCCACGCCCAGCCAGTGCAAGGATTGATGTCAGTAACACGTGTTCTTTTATTTATAAGAATAAAGTATGAGTTTCACACGTGGTTTCCTCACCAAGTTCATCGTTAATTTCGTGATATTCGTTTCACAATAGTTTTCCACCTAAAGTTAATCCTTAATTTCATGGTGTTCGTTTCACACTTAATTTTTCCCATAAATTTAATCCTTATATTTCATTGTGGTGGTTTCACACTTGGTTTCCTCACAAAGTTAATCCTTATATTTCGTATTGTTGGTTTCACACTTGATTTCCACACAAAATGAATCTTTATTTTCACACTTGATTTTCTTACAAGTTTAATTTTTGATTTCAGTGTTGTTAAATATTTAAAAGAACACCTCATTGATAACCATTATACACTTAATCATTTCTAACTAAGCAAAAACATATGGCTAGGTTAACCTATTGATATATATATTTGTCTATCCACCTACTTCACGTGACTATATGTATATATATATATTTGTCTATCCACCTACTTCACGTGACTATATGTATATATATATTTGTC
>NW_013701290.1:0-573 GCF_000517525.1 Limulus polyphemus | reverse complement strand
AGAAGATTAATACAAACGTCACCAAAACTAAAAACACTAATACCTGTGGAAATACTAATTCAAAACCATAAAACAAGTCTTATTTCAACAGAGTTAAATAAAAACTGATTTGGTTGTATAGTAATCAACTATTCTGACTTCTTAGGACAATGTTATAACTAAAAACTGGATCCATCTTGGGAAGCCCTCTATCATCAACTCTAGCTAACTTATTTAATATTTCTATAGTAATAAAAATATTTTGTGGATGTGTTATGTAGTTTTAATAGTCAAGATGAACAAAACTACATATTTAAACACACTAACTCACTCTATCCTGAATCATATATATCTTCCAACAGGTAAATATAACACAACTTTACAACACACTCAACCTATATAAACACAGAAAGGACATCAACTGGTAATCACAACACAACATCAATAAAACAAGAGGCTTTTCTTGAATTAAAAGTTTCAAGAAAAATGTTATTGATAAATCACCAACAGTATGTAGATATAAAAGTAGATGAACTCCGAAGGTGTTCTGTTTCAAGAGTAAATAAAATCAATTCTATCACCTAGAAAACGGTC
>NW_013701289.1:0-574 GCF_000517525.1 Limulus polyphemus | reverse complement strand
GTCGGTTGTTCAGATGCAGAAATGTCCCGTTCTTATTAATCATAACCCTAATTCTGATTTTTAAAATAATTCGTCAACCTGGCCTATTTCTCACCTTAAGGCTTAACAGTTGTTGTTCGTAATATAAATTGGCTCTAGAACTACTGTCTGTCGTATCCCAGTGAGCCCTGGTATTAGGCGAAAGGCCTCGTCAGCACAGGACATAGCAGATATAGTGTGGCTGACATATTTATGTATTTTTATTTTCACTCCTAAGTTTCTAGAATTTAATATAGAAAATTATAGACTTAATTGGTACATTCCAGGTAGTATATCTTGCTACTTCTGTACTTGCAGTAATAAAACTTAACAGCTAATAAATGCCACCATAACTTAAACACAGACACTACATATATGGTGTTCATTGAATTTTCTTGAACCCAAACATCATTTTCTGGGCAAAAACACAATGAAACAAAAACCACCGCACGACAGAGCATTATACCGCGATCTTATAACTGAAACTGTTTGCACATAATCCACACTTGTTCTAGTATTCACATCCCATCACAGGAAAAAATCTCACAACATGGAA
>NW_013701288.1:0-574 GCF_000517525.1 Limulus polyphemus | reverse complement strand
GGGTCTTGTAACAACAGGAGCTTTCGATATGTGGCAAGTAACCGTTGAGTGAACTCCGTTTAGGATAAAAGTAGGGTCCTTCTGGGAAGACATGTTTAGGCTGACAGTAAAACAGCAAACTAAAACTCGGACAATTATGGAATAATGTTCGAAACTATCTGGTCGCCGGTTGGCCCTTTGGTAGAGCTGAAGATTTCACAGCTGGCAAACTGGGTTCGAATCCGTGCGATACTGCAAAATATTTCCCGCATTTTAATCTGTTGGGTTGTATAAGACTATCACTCAATCTCTTAACGTGAATGGTGGGTGGGAGCGTGCTACTGATTGGCTGCTTTTCCACTGCTCAGTAATTCAAAATAAGGGACATTGCCAGATAACCTCAGTAGCATTACCATAAATATAAGATACAAATACAGACTGAGACCATGTGATTTCAAATTCATACAACAGTTACAGTCTTAATGAAGTGGAGCACAGCGTCTTCTTTTTATATCTGTGCTTAATAAATAATAATGCAACATCCAATCTACGGTAGCGTTGTAATTCTTGCTGTGCTAAAAATGAACGTTTGTGT
>NW_013701287.1:0-574 GCF_000517525.1 Limulus polyphemus | reverse complement strand
CCGTGGATAAAATTGCTCAAAAAGGGAAAAGAATGGTGCCTGACGACACTAAAGAGCATAAAGCTACACAATAGGCTGTCTGTGCTCTGCCCACAACAGGTATCGAAACCTGGTTTCTAGCGTTGTAAGTCCGCAGGCATATCGCTGTGTCACTGGGGGGCACAAAATGAGAGAGAAGAATTACAGGAAAAAAGTGTTTCCTGGAATCATTTATTAATGTAAATATATATACTTTCTTTCCACATTAACAAATACAACATACAAAACCTGATTCACTACTTACCTTTCTTAGAAGTGGTAGTAATTATTTCTGTAGACCAAGTCACTGAAAATAAAATTGTTTTAATTATAATTTTCCTTCCACATTTTAAGTTATTAAAGCATGTTACGTCACAATATATATATATATATATATTACATTTCTATAATGTATAAATGTATAAATCGATGAACGCCGTTTAATGTTTTTTTAATTTATTTCTTCCCTCTTTATTTTGCTAGATCAAAGCTTTGTTCTGGAATGAGACATTTTACATAAAAACTTAACGATGAGCACAAGAGTGAAGGATTTTCC
>NW_013701286.1:0-574 GCF_000517525.1 Limulus polyphemus | reverse complement strand
GTTGAAAATAACGCTGGCTACTTTTATGGTTTATTGTTGAAAATAACGCTGGATACTTTTATGGTTTATTGTTGAAAATAACGCTGGCTACTTTTATGGTTTATTGTTGAAAATAACGCTGGATAGTTTTATGGTTTATTGTTGAAAATAACGCTGCCTAGTTTTATGGTTTATTGTTGAAAATAACGCTGCCTAGTTTTATGGTCTATTGATAGAAAGAACGACAGCTACGCTTATGATTTATTGATGGAAGGAACGCTGGCTACGTTTATGAATTAATGATAGAACGAACGCTCGATAATTTTATGAGATATTTTTTGATTCCATGTTGAGTTTTTCTTTTTAAACATTCCAGGAAATTTAAACAGGACGTTTTTTAGTAAAATATTTCCACAACGATTGAGCAACATGGTAACAGGTTAAGAATGATATGTCATGAGTAGATATACTTTGAATTTATACCACTCCTCAAATCACAAAATGAAAAATAATTATTTATTGTTTTGGAAGACAGTAAATTGTATAGTGATAGTTTGGGGAAAGGAATGAAGACTTTATTAATTTTTTTAAAACG
>NW_013701285.1:0-574 GCF_000517525.1 Limulus polyphemus | reverse complement strand
AGTTTAACAGGTGTGTGTACCGTAACTACGTTAAAGTTACAGCATCATCCCACTTTACTGGATCAGTTTAACAGGTCAAGATGTGTACCGTAACTACGTTAAAGTTACAGCATCATCCCACTTTACTGGATCAGTTTAACAGGTCAAGATGTGTACCGTAACTACGTTAAAGTTACAGCATCATCCCACTTTACTGGATCAGTTTAACAGGTAAGGGACAACGGCTCACTTTCTCATACCGTTTTCCAGTTAATAATGATATTATTATTATTATAACATATAATAACAGTAAGAACTTTGACTTTTACTGATTATCATTCTTGAAATCATGTTCCAGAATTTTTATATTCGGTCTCTTAAACCTGCATTGAAAACAACAAGTCTCAGCCGTCTGGTGAATCGACGTATAGTATCAGATTTACTCTTGAACTGAAGTTATTATTCTGTATTGTAAAACGCAGGAACTGAGCCAAGTTCTTCATCGTAACGTCTTTCATTAATACAACAGGACTGTCTCATCAAGTCTTTTATCGATGTAGTTGTGGGGTGTTATTACAGATCCAAGTTCTTCATC
>NW_013701284.1:0-574 GCF_000517525.1 Limulus polyphemus | reverse complement strand
GTATATTTTAAAGGTTAGTATATTTTAAAGGTTAGTATATTTTAAATGTTAGTATATTTTAAAGGTTAGTATATTTTAATGGTTAGTATATTTTAAAGGTTAGTATATTTTAATAGTTAGTATATTTTAATAGTTAGTATATTTTGATGGTTAGTATATTTTAAAGGTTAGTATATTTTAATGGTTAGTATATTTTAATAGGTTAGTATATTTTAAAGGTTAGTATATTTTAATAGTTAGTATATTTTTCAAGGTTTGTATATTTTCAAGGTTTGTATATTTTAAAGGTTAGTATATTTTAAAGGTTAGTATATTTTAATTGTTAGTATATTTTAAAGGTTAGTATATTTTTATGGTTAGTATATATTAAAGGTTAGTATATTTTAAAGGTTAGTATATTTTAAGGATTAGTATATTTTAAAGGTTAGTATATTTTAATTGTTAGTATATTTTAATGGTTAGTATATTTTAATAGTTACAGTATATTTTAATAGTTAGTATATTTTAATTGTTAGTATATTTTAAAGGTTAGTATATATTAAAGGTTAGTATATTTTGATAGTTAGTATATTTT
>NW_013701283.1:0-574 GCF_000517525.1 Limulus polyphemus | reverse complement strand
AGGGGGGCAAGAAGTGCCCCCCCTCCTTGGACACCCATGACCAGAAAGTATTTGAATAAGAGCAGCAAGAGACAAAGTACACGAGAAGATCTTTACAAAGTTTTAGGGCAAAGGGAAGAAAGGACCAAATAACATATGAATCATCTTCTTTCTTTTAACGGAAATCTTACTCTGGTCGCATCCACATCGACTTCATTTATTGTATTTTCATTTTAATTTTCAGTTCCAGTTAGTTGGTTAATTTGAGAACAAAGCCACATTGGGCTATCTGCTTGTGTTCACCGCGGGGGGAATAGAACCCCCGGATATTAGCGCTGTAAGTCCGTAAACTTACCGCTGTCCCACCAGGGGGTCCTTTGCGGTTCCAAGCGAGAGACGTAAGAAAGTCTTATGACTTTTTCATAAAGTTCTAAGTTCGTTTTCTATTTTTTTAAAACTGAAAAAGACTTCAGAAAAAGCAGTTTCCTTTGCCACAAAAAAATAAAGATATTGGTAACGAAACGGGCAAATAATGTTCTATAATTTTCCAGTGAAAAGGACCCGGCATGGCCAGGTGGTTAAGGAGCTCGACTCG
>NW_013701282.1:0-574 GCF_000517525.1 Limulus polyphemus | reverse complement strand
AAATATTTCCAGTAAATAACAGAAAATGCCATACAAGTATTGCCAGTAACTAACAGAGAATACCATACAAATATTGCCAGTAACTAACAGAGAATTGCCATACAAATATTTCCAGTGAATAATAGAGAATGCCATACAAATACTGCCAGTAACTAACAGAAAATGCCTTACAAATATTATCAGTAAATAACAGAAAATGCCATACAAATATTGCCAGTAACTAACAGAGAATTGCCATACAAATATTGCCAGTAAATAACAGAGAATACAATACAAATATTTCCAGTGAATAACAGAGAATGCCATACAAATACTGCCAGTAACTAACAGAAAATGCCTTACAAATATTGTCAGTAAATAACAGAAAATGCCATACAAATACTGCCAGTAACTAACAGAGAATACCATACAAGTATTGCCAGTAACTAACAGAGAATGCCATACAAATACTGCTAGTAACTAACAGAGAATACCATACAAGTATTGCCAGTAACTAACAGAGAATGCCATACAAATATTGCCAGTAACTAACAGAGAATACAATACAAGTATTGCCAGTAACTAACAGAGAATG
>NW_013701281.1:0-574 GCF_000517525.1 Limulus polyphemus | reverse complement strand
ACATCCGGAAGGCTGGCTCCATGGTCCAGCAGCCAAGAACTGTTACGTAGCATGGACTCCCATACTCCACAAGAAAATGGGTGAAAATGTACTGGGTAGTCCACAGGAATGCCAACACTGGAGACAGTGCAATGGGTGACAAAATCATTATTTTGAAAAGCAGACCTTTATTCAATCAGAGGGATTGTGACAGGGATGGACAGCAATCCCCTTTTGTTTTTCCCATGAAACTCCATGGGTCAGTGGAATCTGAAATGGGCATTGGTCTGAACCAAAATACCACAAGGAAAACCTACTAGTGTGTTTGTTATTGGCTCTGGGCATACATCAATATTGTTGGGATCAGCCTCCACTCGAAGCCAACTTTGGTGTGACATCCCATACAACCCTTGCCATGCTGCTGTGTACAACATCATTTTCTTGGGTCCAACCCAACCAAGCTGGTGCCAGTAAGAGTAACAGGGTGCAATCCGCACATCATCGTCCCCCAGCAGACTGTGGTTGCTTGGGGCATCAGTTGATTTTACATGTGCTTCAGCTTCTGCTGTATGACTTATGGTCAGCCATACAGTGC
>NW_013701280.1:0-574 GCF_000517525.1 Limulus polyphemus | reverse complement strand
TTTAACACCTTGTAAATATGAAATATTTAACATCGTGTAAGTATGAAATGTTCAACACCTTGTAAATATGAAATGTTTAACACCGTTTAACTACGAAATGTTTAATACCTTGTAAATATGAAATGTTTAACACCTTGTAAATATGAAATGTTCAACACCTTGTAAATATGATATATTTAACACCGTGTAAATATGATATATTTAACACCGTGTAAATATGAAATGTTTAACACCTTGTAAATACGAAATATTTAACACCTTGTAAGTATGAAATGTTTAACACCTTGTAAATATGAAATGTTTAACACCGTGTAACTATGAAATGTTTAAAGCCTTGTAAGTATGAAATGTTTAACACCTTGTAAGTATGAAATATTTAACACCTTGTAAATATGAAATATTTAACATCGTGTAAATATGAAATGTTTAACACCTTGTAAATACGAAGCGTTTAATACTGTGTAAGTATGAAATATTTAACATCGTGTAAATATGAAATGTTTAACACCGTGTAAATATGAAATATTTAACATCGTGTAAGTATGAAATATTTAACACCGTTTAACTATGAAAT
>NW_013701279.1:0-574 GCF_000517525.1 Limulus polyphemus | reverse complement strand
ATCTGGTTTATGTTTTAATTATTCAAGGCTACAAACCAACGTTGAAGGAGTATCTGGTTTATGTTATTCAAGGCTACAAACCAACGTTGAAGGAGTTTCTGGTTTATGTTTTAGTTATTCAAAGCTACAAACCAACGTTGAAGGAGTATCTGGTTTATGTTTTAATTATTCAAGGGCTACAAACCAACGTTGAAGGAGTCCTTGAATAATTAAAACATAATCCAGATTTACAAACCAACGTTGAAGGAGTTTCTGGTTTATGTTTTAATTATTCAAGGCTACAAACCAACGTTGAAGGAGTATCTGGTTTATGTTTTAATTATTCAAGGCTACAAACCAACGTTGAAGGAGTATCTGGTTTATGTTATTCAAGGCTACAAACCAACGTTGAAGGAGTATCTGGTTTATGTTTTAATTATTCAAGGCTACAAACCAACGATGAAGGAGTATCTTGTTTATGTTTTAATTATTCAAAGCTACAAACCAACGTTGAAGGAGTATCTGGTTTATGTTTTAATTATTCAAGGCTACAAACCAACGATGAAGGAGTATCTTGTTTATGTTTTAATTATTC
>NW_013701278.1:0-574 GCF_000517525.1 Limulus polyphemus | reverse complement strand
TTTCAGATCGAGGAATTACTATTTTCAAGATGGGGATATCTTTTGTACTTTGGAAAATAGAAGAACATGGATCAACTTGGGGTATCAGGACCATCTAGAAAGATACTGTGGTAAGCAGAGTGTGGTGTCTTATAACAGATGAAAATCCACGAACATAAAGGCCAGTGACTTTCGTGCCCCACTCAACATAATCAAATAATGAACACAAGTCACGTGTAAACAAACTGCTTCCACGACGTCGCCATTAAACCATCGCATACCTCATGCACTGGAAAATGAAATGTTTGTTCATGTTATTCCACAGGAAGATGTATCAGTCAAGTCTATAAATTTCTGTGCGCTCGAATTTTGCGAGTGGGAGACGGGAAACCGTCGTCCTCGTACATAAGATGGATTATGGAAAACCAGCAGAAGGAGCGTGAGCTTTTCACATTGCAGCCTTACGACGGAGCCTTTTATAATGGAAGCTAAGTGCAGAGTTATTATCAAGATGCACAGTCGTCAGATAAAGCATGAGTGGACGTGGTGACGTGGACTGTAACGATTTGGCAAAGGCTCCAAAATCGTTTTATTA
>NW_013701277.1:0-574 GCF_000517525.1 Limulus polyphemus | reverse complement strand
ATATATAAATCGTTCCTTAAGTTATTGTATATTTAATGCATTGCACTTTTTAGGGTTGAGGTAAACATATTCTTGCCATCAGCAAAGTAAGGCTTCAAGACGATTAAGACCTATCTATTTGTAACCACAGTCGTCATCGGGTACACCAAAGATCTGTGCTTCTGGACTTTGAGGAAACTATAACCAGCAACAACAAGTACATCTGTTTACTGACCATCTGCAAATAGTTTTTGGGTGTACTTTGAAATGAAAACCTCTCCAAGTATGTGTAGAAACCCATGATGCTCTGGGTTAAAAATATTAATGCAGATGACGTGGCATCATCGACCAGGAATCATGTAGAAAGTAATTATGCTTGTTAAACACGCGGCAGCTTTTCACAACCACTCTTTGGTAATTCCGCATTACCTTGGGTTGCGGGATTCTCAAAAGCGAGGCCTTGTATTTGCAGGTGATATGACTCTCTCTCTCACTGTATTGGTATTTCTACAGTAATGCAAAGACACCACAGTCTTCAAGTCAACAATGAACAGCGTTTTCCCCTAACACAATGAACACTACTCTATGGCCACAA
>NW_013701276.1:0-574 GCF_000517525.1 Limulus polyphemus | reverse complement strand
TTTGGTGGGATTCAGTTTTGTGGTAATATTATCACTTATATATGGAACCACCCAAGTAACCTGAGCTTTAAATGTGCTTTCTTCGTTTCAATAGAATATGTCTGTTTTCTTTTTGCCTATTAAAATTTCTTATTATATTTTGTAATAAGTCCCCGTGGATGAGAATTGTTTCTTAAAAGGTCATCAAATTTTCCCTATCCTCCTCCCAAACTTCTTTTTTTTATTACAAACTTTATCAATCCTATGGAGGTGGCCAAGAACTACACCTCTTTTTACTGCAGGGGGATGATGTGAGTGGAAATACAAACAAAGGGATTTAGTAGATGGCTTGCTAAAAATACCAGTAATGACTTCCCCACCATTGATGTGAATTGTAGTATCTAAAAACGGTAAATTTCTACTTAGTATGACATAAACAAGTGTACTTTTTATGAATGGATGAACAGTAACAAAATTATGAACAAATTTATCATTTATATATTTATCAGATCCAAATTTGGACAGTAATTTTGTTTGGAATACGTGTTTACATCTATAATATCCATAATATATTGTTACGTCTCCGTTTGTTAAG
>NW_013701275.1:0-574 GCF_000517525.1 Limulus polyphemus | reverse complement strand
AAAGTTACAGCAAACTGTATTAGCATGAAAGTTACAGCAAACTGTATTAGCATGAAAGTTACAGCAAACTGTTTATTAACATGAAGTTACAGCAAACTGTTTATTAACATGAAGTTACAGCAAACTGTTTATTAACACGAAAGTTACACCAAACTGTGTTAACACGAAAGTTACATCAAGCTGTGTTAACACGAAAGTTACATCAAACTGTGTTAACACGAAAGTTACATCAAACTGTGTTAACACGAAAGTTACATCAAACTGTGTTAACACGAAAGTTACATCAAACTGTGTTAGCATGAAAGTTACATCAAACTGTGTTAACATGAAAGTTACATCAAACTGTGTTAACATGAAAGTTACAGCAAACTGTATTAACATGAAGTTACAGCAAACTGTTTATTAACACGAAAGTTACAGCAAACTGTTTATTAACACGAAAGTTACATCAAGCTGTGTTAACACGAAAGTTACATCAAACTGTGTTAGCATGAAAGTTACATCAAACTGTGTTAGCATGAAAGTTACAGCAAACTGTGTTAACATGAAGTTACAGCAAACTGTTTATTAACAT
>NW_013701274.1:0-574 GCF_000517525.1 Limulus polyphemus | reverse complement strand
AATGTCCATCACAGACAGGTTGACAATCGTGAGTTTTATTCAGGAATGTCCATCACAGACAGGTTGACAATCGTGAGTTTTATTCAGGAATGTCCATCACAGACAGGTTGACAATCGTGAGTTTTATTCAGGAATGTCCATCACAGACAGGTTGACAATCGTGAGTTTTATTCAGGAATGTCCATCACAGACACTCATGATTGTCAACCTTTTATTCAGGAATGTCCATCACAGACAGGTTGTGACGATCATGAGTTTTATTCAAGAATGTCCATCACAGACAGGTTGACAATCATGAGTTTTATTCAGGAATGTCCATCACAGACAGGTTGACAATCATGAGTTTTATTCAGGAATGTCCATCACAGACAGGTTGACAATCATGAGTTTTATTCAGGAATGTCCATTACGGACAGGTTGACAATCATGAGTTTTATTCAGGAATGTCCATTACGGACAGGTTGACAATCATGAGTTTTATTCAGGAATGTCCATCACAGACAGGTTGACAATCATGAGTTTTATTCAGGAATGTCCATCACAGACAGGTTGACAATCGTGAGTTTTATTCCGG
>NW_013701273.1:0-574 GCF_000517525.1 Limulus polyphemus | reverse complement strand
TTTATCAGGACGTTCTGACAATCTAACGTGGTTGTGTGGTCCCAGATAGCTATAATTCTACAAGGGCAACATGCTTATATCACCTGTATGTTTTTGGTTCAAGGAATACACTGCCGCTGTCACGGGCAGATGTAAGACTGAGGGAATGTGTCCAGCACGTTCTGAGTTGGGATACTAATAAAGCGACATTGTTAAACTATATACAGCCAAATAACACATTGTTATGAAAATCTACACAGCAGAGTGTTTATGACAGCAACGGGCTCAGAACGTACACTCAAATGTAGAGTAATACTTTCATCCTTAGGACAGGAACGAGCTCCGAAACTACATTCCAACTGAATCCGGAGTATCGACCTCATTTCTTAGGACAGGAACGAGCTCCGAAACTATATTCCAATCCAATCTAGAGTACCTACCTCACCTTAGGGACAGCAACGAACTCCCAAACTACATTCCAACTGAATCCGGAGTATCGACCTCATTTCTTAGGACAGGAACGAGCTCCGAAACTCCCACCTAATTTTACGTAATGCTAAAAGTTCACAAGCTTTTAGAGACACGTGGAAACAAC
>NW_013701272.1:0-574 GCF_000517525.1 Limulus polyphemus | reverse complement strand
TTACCAATTGAGTTTGGCTTTTGATTCGATTGGCTTATCATACTTGTCTCCTTCATTGCATCAGATCAGGCATCTTACCTTTTTCCTGGCATCTCACCTCATTTGTCTATTGGAGAAAATTCTTCAGTTGGGCATGTGGATTACACTTCATATGTTCATCTTTCACCATCTTAATCAAGTGGCTGTCTCTTCCTTGTCAGGGTGCCATCTTCTACATGTTGCCATTCTTTAAACTTAAGTAAGGCTGTGACTGGGTAAGTTGTCTTTGTTATATTCATTTTAATTTCTTTTAGTAGCATGTCTTTTTTTGACTTTTAAGATTCCAATCACTGGTGAGTGTTGCCTTTCCAGATATGCTTAATACATCTCAAGTCCACACTGTATAGCTATGATGAAATAATAAAATACAATATACCCTTGGCCAATAATGCACACAACATTGCTAGAAGGTTTCCCTTTCAATATATTTGCTTCATTAATATGCCCATTCCAGACTATACAAACCCATGGACTTACCTGGGTAAAGCAGAAGAGTATAGTTGCTCATCCTTGCCATCCCTTTGATTGAATTAAT
>NW_013701271.1:0-574 GCF_000517525.1 Limulus polyphemus | reverse complement strand
ACCCGTGCTGGGCAGAGCACAGATAGCTCATAGTGTAGCTTTGTGCTTAACTTCAAACAAATAATGCATTTAAAGATGTCTAAACGTGCAATTCTAATATTTCCGTTTCGGTATACTGACATGGCATAACTTCCGCAAAGCGAATTAAGTCCAAATTTCTCTTTCAAAATTGTAGTATTTTTTTACATTTTGTTTTTGTTTTAGACTCCCTAGAAAAAGATTTGGGTTGAGATTTGAATGATAATTTTTCCAACAGTTCGTATACTTTGATCTTTTCTTGTTAGCAACGCTTCTAAAAGCTCCAAAATCCACATCTATAACTATGGCTTGGTTTTCAAAAAATCAAATTTATTTGAAACAAGAAATAAGCAAAAATATACAAAATACTGAAGCTAAATTTAAATTTTTCATGAATATCATACAGAGACTTAGGGAATCTGAGTAGTCAGGAAAGACTGGGTTTTAGAAGAAAAAATTAACATAAGAATAAAAATCGAGAAAGACGGAGTTGTACTAGAAATATTACCATAACAATACAAATCTAGAAAGATGGAGTTGTACTAGAAAAATTACC
>NW_013701270.1:0-574 GCF_000517525.1 Limulus polyphemus | reverse complement strand
CAAAATGCAGTGTAAAATCTGAGTCTGGCGAGGGTTTGAGAGTAGATATTTCAATATTCCAACTTCATAATTTTTATATAGATATATATATATATCAGATGTGTTTTCATATTTTATTTTTCTTTGCATGAAGCATCCCAGTGGCATAGCGGTATGTCTGCGGACTTAAAACGCTAGAAATCGGGTTTCGATACACACAATGGGTAGAGCACAAATAGCCCATTCTGTAGCTTTGTGCATAACTTCAAACAAACTTTACATGAATCAGTGCATTTAGGAATCTTTTATATTATCTAATTAAAAGTAGATAATTAACAACGATAATCAGCCGTTACAGTAAGTTCTTCCCTCAAGATTTACTATTTTTTCCCATTAAGAACCTTTGTAATTAGTCCGTGGACGATCAAACATTACAATTCCCGTCAGTCTTACATTTGAATCCTTTAACTGGGGCCCGGCATGGCCAAGTGGTTAGGGAGCTCGACTCACAATCTGCGGTTCGCGGGTTCGAATCCCCGTCCAACCAAACAAGCTCACCCGTTCAGCCGTAAGAGCGTTATAATGTGACGTTCAA
>NW_013701269.1:0-574 GCF_000517525.1 Limulus polyphemus | reverse complement strand
ATATATATATATATATATATATATATTAAAAAAAATGTTTCAGTATGTAATGTCGATAAATATTTCAGCATAATTTGATTTTTAAGTTATTGTATTAGAAAAATGGTTCTGGATACTGTTAAATTATTGAGTGAGGACAGCATCTGTTTGAGGTTGAATATTAGTTTTAATAGACTAATTGTTTGTCTGAGGGCACTAGTCTTTTTTTTTTTTATCAGTACACAGTCATTATCAGCCATAGTTGTGTTGGTGTATCTCTTAGCAAAACAAATATTAACTGTAAAGATAGTTAAGTGTTTTTCCTCTTTTTCTTGGAGGTCCTGATCAATGGACAGAGATACCAGTTCTAGTGAAGATTTACAAATTACTGATAAATGAGCTATCAAATGCTATGGAACAAACCATGATTCAAGAAGACGAAGAAGAGGAATCTGAGGTATTAACTATTATTTTGAGTAACTATCATTGTTTGCTTATTAAATAAAATGTAACCATACAGATACAGTGCAGTCCTGTGTGTTGTGTGTGTGTATATATATATATATATATATATATATATATATATATATATACT
>NW_013701268.1:0-574 GCF_000517525.1 Limulus polyphemus | reverse complement strand
GACCTCACGCTATAGTAGCACCGCTTTATTATACTTGTGTATTAATGAGTTGGCTGCCATATTTTTCAAAATGAACAACTGCTTGATTTGGTTCTGCAAGATAGACCAAGTTAAGCATCTTTACTGCCATTTCCTTTCTTCAGTATGGAAATGGTTGAACATGGAAAAATGCCCCGCAAAAAACTTTAAACTTATATGAATCGATGTTACAGTGTAGTTCTAATTAGATTGTTGTGCTAGATTATATATATATAATGTTTGAAAAATACATCAATTTGTATGTAATTCAAAATCCATTCTTGCATGCCACTTTCTGTTCTACAAAACACCATTTTTTGTCTGTTTTTTTAAGGGTCTACAAATGTTTGATGTCCCTAAACTTCCTCTTACCTAAACCAAATTATTTGCTTGAAATATAACTGGTTTAACTCATTAATATACATATAAAAACACCCTTGTATCATTTGAAAATTATTGATATTTGATTAAAATTTGCTGAATAAGTAAATGCTTTCTGTGTTTGTTGTATCCTTATGCACCTCATACACAAGTACATATGGTATTGATTCTGTAA